>NW_006239521.1:70416-136423 GCF_000226075.1 Solanum tuberosum | reverse complement strand
GTCCTGTATCATTTCAAGTTCTGCTAATTGGTTTAGTACCAATTGCTTCTGTTGACTCAGATTGCCTTCCCTGGTCTTGCTCCACTCTTTCAACTTAGCTTTCAAGGCCCTTAGCTTCGCTACCAGTACAAAGTCTGGTTTTCCATGGAAGCGAAAAGACTCCCACCAGGTCTTAACTCTATCATTAAATCCATCAGTAGTCAACCACCAATTTTCGAACTTGAAATATGATTTGGTTGTCCCCCATTCTCCACATTGTAGCATTAATGGGGAGTGATCTGAGATCATTCTCTGTAAGACAGATTGTTTAATGTTCCTGAAATTTGAGTCCCATTCTTCTGAGATCAGAAACCTGTCTAGCCTTGCTGCTGTGGAGTGTCTGTCCCCTCTTCTCCAAGTGAACTCTCCCCCTGCTAAATCTAAGTCCATTAATTCCATGTCTTCAATGAACTCTGATAACTCTGTCGCCCTGCTGATTCTGTTACAGGGAAGATTCTCAGAAGGATACCTCACAGTGTTGAAATCCCCACATAGGACCCAAGGGCCCGTGAATTGAATAGACCTCTTGCTGCCCCTAGCTCCCACCAAGTTTCTTCCCTTTCTGCTCTATCATTCGGGGCGTAGACACCTGGTAGATGCCATTTAAAATCCAGATTCTTCCCAGAGAAACAAACAGAAACTGAAAATGCACCCACACTATTCACTTCCCCATCCCATCTTCTTTTATCCCACATAATTACTATGCCTCCCCTCGTCCCACTAGCTTCGAGTTGCACGTAATCTGCCCACCTACTACCCCAGATTTCCTTAACTTTATTAGCAATCTCCCCCTCCATTTTTGTCTCTTGAAAACATACCACATCTGCTTTCCAAGTTCTTATCATGTTCCTGATAATACTCCTTTTCCTCCCACAATTCAGCCCCCTCACATTCCATGACACAATGTTTAAATTCATTGATCCATAATGGCCAAAACCCCCCCTTTACTTCTAGTACCATTGCTATAGAACTTAGAATCCAGTTGCAGCCTTTTTAGTTCTAATAACCCTTTCCTCTTGCCTGTTGTTTGTTTACTCTGTTCCCCCCTGTTTCCTTGTTTATTGCTATCGATCTTCATCAACAACTCCTTCGCCTTTTCCTCACACCCTTTGAAATTAACCCCGAATTCTGAGCTTAGTTTGGTTATATTTTGTTGTATCCAGTCCGAAGTGCTCATGTCTTCTTCTGGAAATTGGATGCCCAATGGAATAGCTTCCTCTGTATCTCCGTCTAAATTCTCCTCCTCCAGTGGTTGAAACATTACCGTTATACTCTTCTCCCCCAATTCTTCTCTATCCGTGACTGCCATCTCCACACTTTGTCTCGCGACTTCCAGTTCCCCTCGGTCTCTACTCCATTGCGTGATCTGGCGTTGAAATTTGTTTTCCTTTGCTTTGTTTGCTAATATCTCGATATTTATTATATCTACAGGATAGGTAATCGATGTTTGGGCTCTAGAATTTTCCACAACAATTGGGTCCAAAAAATTTTGGCCCAAAGTCTTTGGGCCCAAAAATTCCTTTTGACCTAGCTTTTTCCTGCTATACACATTATTTTCCCCTCCTTTAAATCTCAGGCCCACTTGCATGCGGGACCCCTCACTTGAAGTCCCCACGTGCCCATCCACCTTTTTCGCAGGTTGTGCCTCCTTTATCTTCTGCAAAAGCTGATCCTGGGTATTGACCACTGGGTATTTGCCTTTCTCCTCTCTCCTCTCCTCTGATAATCTTACTGTGACTGGAGCTTCACACCACACCGGAATGGTGTAAGTGAAGCCATCGCAGGCTGTTTACACCAAAAAAGTAGAGATACTATACAATTCCATTTAACTTTGTGGATGGAATTGGATCTATCTTCAAAACATCTTCCATTTCTTTCTTTCCAGACTGACCACCATACACATGATGGTATTAGCTTCCACCATCTCTTTTGATTCTTAATGCAAATTTTATTGACCATAATTTTGGTATGATAGGTAAGATTAAATACTGCTCAGTTGGCTGTCCATATAAAATGGAACTCCGGCATAACTTTATGCAGCGTTTGGTTAGCGGTATTAAATTATACCTGCATTAAGCATGCAGGATTCTATACATAATTTTGCGATGCAAGTATTTAACAACAAAAAAATGCCTTTGAAGTAGGTAATTCCTACAAAATATTCTTTGTTTTGTTATTCATTGGATAACAATCATTATATATTTTTTTAGCATATAACAGTCCCAAAGGATTGGTGTGTGTTGGGTGTTGTTCATGGAAAATCACATCTTTTTGTAGATTTTCTACTTTCTGGTATATGAGCATGTTCATTTGCTTGAATTTAATAAAATTATTACTTTATCCAAAAATAGTCCCTTCATTGTTATTCACTGCATAAATAATTCTTGCATTACAATTCCTGCAAATCAAACAACCCTTTTGTGTCATAGGCTAAGGAGGCAAGTCACCTAAGAAAAGATTAGTGCAGATGGTGTAGTCTAAACCCCTTTGTTGTATTAACATTCTGATTTCCATCGACCATCCAAAGTTTTAGTTTCAAGTCTTCTTTTCTACTGGGCTTGAGCTGTGTGCGTCTGAAATTTATGATAACGATTTTCATGCTATATGCAAAAAGAAACTGAGAAAAGGAGGTCATTGCTTTTATCAGCTCCCCTGGTATTCGTGTTGACTGACTATCGATGTTCATACGGCAATACCTGGCAATTTGATGTGATTGCTTTAGCTTGGTGGTTGGAATATTTCCTTCTGAAATTACCTGTGAAATATTGATGTTAATCAGTTTGATGTGGACTTAAAGTGGAAGAGGAGTGAATCTCTCTTATTTGTCTGATTTAGACCTCATATTTGTTTCTGTATGAAACTAGTCAAATATATTTTGTTTATGTATCTGTGTAGATAAAGTTGTTTTGCAGTAAATATGGCGAGAATTTTGATAATGCCCTTTAACTAAGGCATCAAAATTGTTGAGAGAATTATATCCTTCGGGGTGGCTTAGATGATTTGGTTTGGGATTTCCACAATGCAGGTCTCAAATTCGAAACCCCTTGCCTGCGACAACAGGGGGTTGGCCTTCTGGGTTGAATTTGTTGCACGGGGCTAATGTGGTTTACCTCTCCTGTGTGGTTTGCGAGCTATTACACAAGAGAGGGGTTCACCCTGTGCGCACCCAAAGGGTAGCAACTGCGGATTCCCTTGTCATCAAAAAAAATTATGGAGAGAATTTAGTCAATGAGGCTTAACTAGGCATCAAATTTACGGAGATAATTTTGTCAATGAGACTTTAACTAGGTATCAAGAGTATATAGAGATTGATCATTGATCAATCAGACATTAACTATGTGTCTGATACTTCCTGCTTTATTGAAGTCCGAATTGCATTAGAAGTATAAAAATAGGTAGTTTTTTCTTTCTTGATTTGCAAAAGTAAGGCATATAAACAGGAGGATACTTCTCAGTTTTGAATACTAACCTGTATTTACTTTCAATCAAAAGTGGAGAACTATGAGATGATTTTCATTGTTTTTGGTGCTTTGTGTAGTTTATCTTCAAAGGGGATCCTTGGCTATTCAAAAGACTAATGTTTAGACTTTTATATACCATATTCTCATTTTGGCTTCGCTCTGATTTTAGGTTATGTTGTTGCCGAAGGTAGACCCATAAGGGAGCATCGGCTTCCTTGCTGTGGTATGGGAATTGGCTGGTTCTTGTAAGTTCCTATATTTGCCTTTCTTTGCCTCCTTTTCTCATTTGTTTGTCTGAGGAACTAAGTGATGTAATAACCTTCACTGACTTATTATTTTTGCTTAGGAATTCTTCGCTCACCAAACTCAGTCACTAAATTTTAGCTAAGAGAAAAAACAAGGTCAGATGTTAGATTTTTGGGCAACAAAAAAGTAAATGCGCACAGGGGTAACAACTTAGAAACATAGAACCTAGTGTGAAATTTTCTAATGGATTTACTGGATCCTGACATTGATGGACCAGATCATTATAAACTAGATCTTATGATTCGGGGAAAGCTCAACCAAATATTTCAACCATGATTTGTATTCTAATGCTCTTTTGACTTTTTTTTGCTAGGTTCATTATTGGTTTCTTTCTTGGTGCCATTCCCTGGTACATTGGAGCTTTTCTTCTTTTGTGTGCTCGGCTCGATTATAGAGAAAAACCTGGATTTATTGCATGCACCTTAGCAGTAAGTTTATTCATCTCTTGCATTATCAATTCATTTATTTATTTTATTTTATTTTTGATCAGGTATCAGTACATTTATTTTCTTGAAAATGGCAATGTCAATTCATTCTTTTCTTTTAAATGGCTACATTAAAAATATTTATTGCATATGCTTTTTGTATAATGGCTTTATTTGTGCAATCTGGGGTTTCACGTGCATTTTCTCTCTTTTTCTGAGGTTAACCTATATTGGCCTGACACTTGAGGGAATAGAGAGATGACATTTTTAACTGTATAACATGTATGGTTGTATTTGTATGCACTGGCATTACTGAGTGATACTAAGTTAACTAGGCATTTTAATACTGGTTTACCTCTGCACAATGTAACTTTTCAGTTCTCCATCTTTGCGCTAGAAACTTGGTAGGCTGAGAAAGTGAAAACTGGTGAGGCAGTACAATGAAGCAGTGTGCTGACCATTGTGCTTCATAGTATAGAGTAGAGAGGGAAATCTAATTAGAAGTTAATGTTGTCTGTCTATGGATTTACCTTCCTGCTGTTTTCACTTTCAAGCAAGTATCATGAAAGATGATTTAAGTCTTTTTATTGATGCCTGCATCATGTTGTTCAACTTTGTGGACAGGCAATTCTAACAAGTTACTGCCTGTTGCAAGTTTAGTGTAGTCAACGCTCAACAGTCTTGCCTTCTAACCTGGGCATGGGACTAGCTTGTTGAAGTTGTCTCAGTGGAAAAATGTAGGAAGTCCCTTGATTTATTGTCACATCATATTGTTGAGCATTGTGAAAGGATGTCTTCTGATAAGGAACTAGGAGAGGAAATTCTAACAAGTGGACTTGCATGTTGCAGTAAAACTTGCAGACTATAATAGATGAAGCTTGGCCTTTCTAGACTGAGTTTCTAGCTACATATTTCTCGTTTGACTGTCTTCTTAAATTCACATATCATAAGAATTCAGAAGTTTGTTGGCTGAGTAGAAGAAAGTAGAAATACATATGAGGCAGTACATAGACCTTATCCTTTGGGAGGGATGTGATAGATGGTTTGGGAAGGAAACTATAGACACCTCTCCTTCTTCTTTGGGGAGAATTTGGGATGAGTGGTATTGAAATTAGTCTAGTTCCTAAATTGTATACTTCTTGTAACAGTATAGATATGTGCACCACATGTTCAATTACTCTAGAGCTCCTCACATTATAGGTTTCCCATATATTGTAGATGTGTAACATATTACTGCCTTTCCAATTGTAAACCTGTAGAGTGAGTCAAGTGATTTTCATAAGCACATAGAAGTTTGAGCATAGATGCTGTTTGGGTGGCTCTCTGTAGAATTTTTTTATCAATTTGCTTGTAGCATAAGTTAATAATCTTGAATAGAGGAGGATCAAGAACTGGAGGAGTTATGCACTGAAGGCTTTAACTTCTGGACATGTGTTTATATCCTCATAAACCTTGAGGTGTGACTTCTCCAGAATCGTTAAGAAAATATTGTTAGACAGACTTGTGATTTGCGAATATAAAGAAAATATTGTTAAGAAATTGCTCTTCTTTCGTGAGTATAACATCTTTGTAGTAAACCTTTTAATCGTTAAAATAGGACCAAGCGTTGGTATTTTTTAGCAAAATTTGAACAACAAATATGTTCCTTTAAAGTTGAGTATCTGTTGTTGGCTCGTTGGTGCTGAAGGGGTTGAATAGTTTCAGTTACGGACCTTTTGATATCTAATTATCTGCTGTTGCCAGAACACCAAAGGAAAACATGGTACCAGCATTTTCACACACTTATGGTGCTCTGTGTTATTCTTGCATATCTTAGTTATTCCGCCTTATGTCGTTCGCTTTGACTATGTTAATTTTGTTCTCTCATCAGGCTACACTTGCTTTGGTTGCTGTGACTCTTGGTGCAACAAAGGTAAATTATTCCTGGTGAGAGACCGATTCATGCTGCAAATGTTGTAAATTCACACACACACACACACACACACACACATATATATATATATATATATAAAGGAAACGAAAGATAAATGAAAGGGAAGGGAATTTTCACGAATATGTCCACAGTGGGATTTCACTGGGTATGTTGTTTGGAATCGTCGTTTATTACTGCAATTTGTATATAGCAGATACCAACTGAGTGATGCCTATATTCTGGTAATGCAATTCTAAGTTAGTCTTGGTTCAATGTATTCTTCTAAAGTATTTGTTAAAATGGCCAATATAAATGCAGTATTTGATTTGGAGGATTGTACTATATTGTTTTTTGGATTCCTATGGAAGAGGTTGACAATACATTTAGCATTGTATCGTTTTAGGTTATTTTGTTTTGGTCTATGACTGTCTCCTTAAGGACAGTAAAAGCCCGTTTGGATTGGCTTAAAAAAAGTAGTCAAAAATAAAAAGTCAAACTGAAATGATTTTTAAGTCAAAAAAATAAAAAGTATGGCTTAAGTCAAAGTGTTTTGCAAAATCGAAGTTAAAAAAAGGCATACATGAGTCTTTTCTTTAACCACAATGACATAGATGAGCCAAACTTTAAAAAAAGGATATAAATAAGTTTTTTCTGAAAGTTTGATGACATATTTGAACATTTTCACTTGATTTTAACCATCACGTGTTCCTCTGTTCTATTGGTTAACGATTCATAATTTGGACTGTTGGATCTCGAGATATAAATTTTTTCGCTAATACTAGGCCAAAGTGTGATCAGAATTCCAAGCATGTACCTAATTTCAGAAATTGATTGCGACCCATCGGAGAGGAGTTTTACAGTGAATGAGTCTTCGGTATGTTGCAGTCTTTTCAATCTAATTTCACTAGACTTCTCAAGCAATACAATTGTTTACAACAACATAATTATGTATGCTTAAAATGTTATCATCAAAAAATTGCAGGATAGAGCACCAGTTTAATTAATCGAGGCCATTTCTTGTTCATCCCCGGCCCCTATAGCAGCTTGGAATGACCTTTATGGTGTAAGTTGGAGGGGTAGTCTGCTGCAAGTGTAGCGTTGAGCGAGATGCCATACGATCGAGCATAGGTAGGAATTCCTGACAGCAGGAAGAGAGAAAATGGAGTTGGGTGATGAACTAAGGCTTTCTATCTCTCAATCAATTTGGACCAAACAATGTAAGTTTTAAGTGTCATTTTAATTCCTAATTAATAGTATTAACAAGTTGTGAAACCTTCAACTTGATCAAGAAAAGTTCTTTTTGAAGCCCAATTAGCTGAGTTGTCCTCAAATCCATTAGTGAATGCTTGGTATGCAGGGGTACATGGGGGTATTAAACTACAACTCCAACACACACGTATGAAAATGGAACTAGCCCCACAACATTTTAATTCAATTTTCAGATCAAAAGAGGATGAGCAAAAGAAAATGCAAGAGATATATTGTTTATAAATATTGATAGAAGAGAATGACAACATAATAATAGTGATAAACATACAACAAAATTTAAAACAACTACCTAATTAACCAACATTCCTGCACCATCTACTCTTGATGGGTGTAACAATGTTGTCCAACACAAAATAGTAACAACAAAACATCAATGCCTCTATCATCCTAAACCATGCTTTTCTCCAATGAGACACAATTCTGATGATTCCTCGTCTCCATTAATCTTGGAGGTATTTGACAGGTTAGGACTCATCCCACACTTGTTGTCTAATGGATAACCGCAAAGAAAAGGATTTCCCTCGTAGCTGCTTTTGTTGAAAGTTCCAAATTGAGCTTTAAAATCAGGCACTGCACCCGATAAGTTGTTGTATGCAACACTGAATACTGCCAACGAATTTAGCTCAAGTAGACCAACAGGAATGCTCCCATTCAATCTGTTGCAGGAAAGGTCTAAACTCTCGATTTCCTGTAGATTGGAGAAGGTATTTGGTATTCTTCCGATGAGATGGTTGTGCGATAGATTCAATGCATGTATATTGCTCATGTTCCCTAACTCAACAGGAATTTCACCAGTTAATCTATTACTTGAGAGATCAATACCCGACATATATTTTAGATTTCTTCCCTTATAAGTGTATGAGTTTCTTTTCGTTGAAAACTGGACCTGAGTTTCCACATCCATCAAACATGTCTCTTCGAATTCCATGACTATCGTGGTAATGCCTTTTCGAACGCATCCAGACCACAAAATTTAACCATGAACCCCTAGAAGTCTCAGCATAATAAGTCCAACTTATCTCTGCATCCTTTTTGGTCTGTGTTAAGTAACCCAAACAAGGAGGGAGTGGACCATAAATCTTATTGAAAGATAAATCCACAATAGATAACTTGTTCAACATACAAATCTGAGTTGGAATCTCCCCTTCAAATTTGTTATTGCTAAGGAGAAGGTAGTTGAGAGTATTAAGTGAGCCTATGGTGTGTGGGATATTTCCTGAAAAATTGTTGTTGCGAAGATCCAAAGTTATCAGTGAAGAGAAATTGAAAAGTACATGTTCCAGTCCACCACCCAATTGATTTTTCTCTAGATGGATGTGTTTGAGAGGTAAAGAACTCACACAAGAAGGTATCAATCCTGAAAGCCTGTTTTCGGATATAGCTAAGACATTAATAATCTTCAAATTGCAAATCTCAACTGGAATCAAACCTTGGAGATGATTTTTGGACAATTCAAGCTGTAACAATCTTCTGTTATCCCTAATGCATCCTGGAATTTCTCCGGAGAAATTATTCCTGCTAGCGTCCAGTGTAATAAGGGAGCTGAGAAAAACGTTACTAGGTAGTGCACCTTCAAAGTTATTATCATTCAAATACAAAAAGGATAATATATGTGGTCTGAACTCGTCCGAAAATATTTTTCCTTTAAGTTTGTTGTTTGACAACCTAAGGTAGAACAATTGTGGAGAACCAATTGCCAGATCACCAGGAACTTCTCCAGACAAGAAATTGAGAGATGAGTCTAGAATTTTTAAATGAATGCCGCTAATCTTGGAAGGTATAGGACCTTCAAGATAATTTTGTGACATGTTCAAAAAAGTAAGCTTTGGGAATGCTGAATTCATATTTTCTGGAATATGCCCATTTATTTTGTTATTAGAAACATCAATCGTCTGAAGATGGAGGTGACGACTCGATGGCAACTTGAATGGTCCGTTGAAAGCATTATCTCTACTATAAATCGCTGCAAGTTTGGTGTTATTTTCTAACAACCATGTTGGAAAGATCCCTGACAATTGATTTCCTTCAATAGCAAGAATCCTCAAGTCATATTGGTAGTGAAGGAAAGAAGGCAATTTTTGAAGGTTTATACATCTTCGGATAGCAAAAAACTCTAGCTGGAAATTTGGGATCCAATTTTGGAATTCGGTATCTGTAATTATTGTATTAGAACCAACATTCAAGTAGATCAATTTTGTATGGTTGGAAAATTGGCTGAATGACAGAGGAACTTCAAATTGGTTATCTGCAATATGCAGGTACTCAAGTGATGTGAGTCTCCTCCAAATAGAATGTGATGCTATATTTCCGCCTAAGTTATTCCCAGCCAAACACAACCATCGAAGTGATGTCAAGTTTTCAAGACACGAAGGCAGTGTTCCCCCATAATTATTGTCTAAGAAATCCAGCTCTTCAATTTGTTTGAGTTCACACCAACCTATATATATATATATTTTTGTTTTAAAAAAAAGTTCAAGACACATTTAACTAAAACAAATTTCAATAATAAGCCAAATCTTATTTTACTCTTTTCTTATGTGCATGAGTGTATTTGACATGAAGGAAAATGTTTTCTAGAAAAATAGGTGAGTTTTGTAACTTATTTTTTTGTGTTCGGTGCTTAAACAAAATATAGTATATGGGAGGTGAGGAGTGGGGTGGTGGGATAGGACTATGGGGTGAGGTGAAGATGAGGTGTCTTGGAGGATTCCGATATGACTATATTCAATGGGGAATGTCATATGCAGAGTTATTTTTCTCATTTTTAAGGAACTTGTTTTTCTAGTACAATTTTCTCTCAGTGCCAAACACACCCTATATTCATGAAAATGCTGGCATTAGGACAAAAATAGAAAAATAGGGTACCTTGATTAGGGAGGGTGCCATTATTTCCACCACCAGGCATATTCAATACTTTAAGAGAAGTCATTTGTCCAATGTTTGCCAGAAAGTTGTCATTTAAGGAAGATCCCTCCAAGTATAGGTATTCCAGCGTGCTCAGATTTCTTAATGCTTATACGATAGAATAAAAATAAAAATAAAACAACAATTTTTCATATTCCAAAAGAAAAAGTGGCGATAGAAGTAAATTAGATAAAATTTGATTTTGAGCTTACCATAAATTATGGTCGGAGAAGTGAGATCACTATCTTCATAAGAAAGTGACTTAAGAGATGAGAATGATTTTAAGGATTGTATGACTCTGCTCGAGTTGGAGTTAAGACTTCCCAATTGTAAATTTTGCAGATAGCTCATTCTCTTGCTGCCTGTTAAATTAATCATATATGTTTTTACATAAGAATGAATGGATCGATCTTATTACGTAAGTTTGTAAAGATGTGTAATCCTAGTTCACATTTCATTACTATTAATCTTTATCTGATCAAATTTGCATTTTCATAGAGCAACTGCATTGCTTCGTGTACCTTTGGTAGTCACAAAGCTCTCTATATTGCTATTCCAGAGATTTAGATGTTTCAAGTTGCTCAAAGCAATTATTTCTACACAGGTAAATAAAAAATAAATAGTAAGCACACAAAAATAAGAAGAAAAAAAAATCAAACTTTATTTAGAAGCATCATTAATATCTTAGTGGAGCAAAATATGGTTAGCGGGTAAGACTTGGATGGGAAGAGCCATAACAAGCCATTCATTTCGATATTTCCATTTATTTTGTTCGCGGTGAGATTCAGATGCTTGAGAGAAGGAAAATTCTAAAGATGGTGGAATTGAAGTTATTATTATTCAAATTGAGTTTCTCTAAATTCCTCAGTCCACTATTTCCACCAACACCTGCATTTGATTTATGAAAATAAATTGTACTTAGGTTTAGTGTTATTTTGTTAATTGTTTTTTCTTGTGGAAAGGAGAGCTTACCCAATGCAGAAAGGATATTGATGTCACTGATTCCATAACCTCTAAACTTGAGTTGTCTTAAATTGGTTAGCCCTCCACATTTCTTACTCATCATGCCTTCATCCAAAAATTACAACTATTATATTGCAAAAATGGCCACAGTTACATATGTAGAGTTTATGTTGGAGGATATACTGCTATTATATGTCGGTATGCTGAATGAGGTATCAACATGTACACCAAGTTTTAGAACCTCAAGTGATGAAATCGAACATAAAGATGATAGTAAAACTTTAGGATGGATTGGATTATATTGCAAATCGACTACTTTCAGGTTGGGAAGCTGCTTTAGTTTACTGAAACCTGGATGACAAAATTAGACCAAAAAACACATGTTAGTAATTTATAGTTTCATTTTCAAGAGTCATGAATATATTCCATACAAGATCGATTAGACCTTCATTTTTTGTCCACCCTATAATATTTCTGTAAGACAATAAAAGAAATTGAATGGAAGAAAGAGAGAGGCATTAAATCTCCAATCATCCCCTGATCCATGCCTTGCTGCAAGATCGAGTTTGATAACTCGACCTGTTTCTAAGCTGCATTTTACACTTCCCCAAAAACAACAATCTATAAATCCATTGGCATTATAACCTTCCCAATCAGCCCACAATTCGCCATTGGAACTCATTATGTTTGCCTGAAGCTCCAAGAGAGCACTTCTCTCTTCCTCCCAACAACCATTCGCCACATTTACTATTAGAAAAAACACTAACAACAAAAACTTAATATTCCTCATCGCCAATATGACTCTACTTTATTTTCTAGCAGTCTAATTTGCTAGCTACCTAAGGGAATGCTTATATAGGAACTATACAAAGTATGGTGAACATAATCGGGTTGGTTCGGGTTTTTCAAATATCAAACCAAATTATAAGTGTAAAATTTTTTAATTTATAAACCAAATCAAACTAATAAAATTTGGATTTTTTTGGGTTTTTCAAATACCAAACCATTGTGTCGAATTTTTAAATTTATAAATCAAACCAAACTAATAAACCTCGGATTATTTTTCTTCAGATTTTTGGATTTTTTCGGTAAAGTTTGCATACAAACATATAATTAACTTGTGCTCCAAATATTTCTTTAGTCCAACCAAAATACAATTATCTAAGGTGTTTCTTAAGAAAATAACACAAAATATGAAATGAGTACGGATGACACCAAAATATTCAATAAAAAATAATAATTAAATCATCATATAAAATAAATATTGCAAAGTCATAATGAAAATGATCATAATTTAAAAGTACTAAATCATGCTAAAATAAGTTTAATAAGTATTAGTTACATTACTAAATTTTCTTTTTGCATTAGTATTAATTTGATTTTGATTTAAGTTTTATTATAATTATCAACATCTATGAACTATAATCTTTATTGGACCATTCCGAATTCTAAGTTTTAAACTTGAAATAATATATTAAAAGATGAAAACTATGAAATAGTATAAGAAATATTTTAAAATTATATCAAAGTAAATATTTTTATGTATAAAATAAAATTTTAAAATTACATATATAATGTCGGGTTTGTTTGGTCTTGGGTTGTTTTTTTTTAGTTAAAACCAAACCAACCCAAATATAGTCGGGTTTTTTTTTCCAATATCAAACCAAGTCAAACCAAACCACTAGTCGAGTTTTTTTTCCGATTTGACTCGATTTGCGGTTTGATTCGGTTTTGTACACCCCTAATACAAAGCACAACTTCGTTTGCGGGTTTAACAACTCACTAGCTTTGATTTATATTATGTTTTTGTGCTTAAAAAGTTATTTAATATGAATAAATTATTTATAAAGAATTCAATAAGCTGCGTTTTCTAAAATATAGAACTCATAATTTCAAATCCCAACTTTTTTTTTTTTTTAAAATAAAAATTATGAGTAGGGAAAGAAAAGAAATAAGGGAGCGGATTATAAAGCGATGAATCGAACATTTAAAATTCAAGTACTCAACCAACTAGTTCCATCTTTTTAACTCCATCTTAACTACAGAAGAAAATGGATGGTGGAAATGAAAGCTAGCTAGTTGAGTCAGCATCACTTCATTTTTGTTTGTTGGGAAAAAGGGCATGATATATCCTTCAACTTTGCCATTTGGAGCTAATATGCCTCTCGTTATGAAAGTGACTCATATATACCCTTACCGTTATACAAACGGCTCACATATACTCCTACCGTTACAAAACGAGCTCACATATACCCTTCATTTAACGGAAGTGAAAAATTAGTTGTAAATTTATATTTTTTACTTTTAAAAAAAAATAAAATCATTTAGGGGTATATATGATTCTTCTAGCAAAGTTCAAGGTATATTTTAATCTTTTTCATACATAAATTATTTTTTGACTTCTTTGATTATCATTATTTGAGTTTCTTATTCTTATTTTATTTTTTTCTTTCATTCCTTAGTGTAAATAAAAAAATTTAAAACTATTTTTTGTGGCTATATTATAATTTAAAACTATTTTTTTGTCTATATTGTAATTTAATTTTTGTATTTGAAGAAAAAAATTTGATCATCTATAATAAGTTTTACAAGAATATTAGTAAAACAAAAATAAATTTGACCATCAAAATAGTAAATCTAAATTAGTCATTGAAACAAAAAAAAGTAAAAAAATAATATGTTTGAGGAGGATTAAATATACTCGGAATTATATATATATATTTTAAAATAATAAAAAAATTAAACTAAAATTTAATTTTTTCATCTCCGTTAGAGGAAAAGGGTACATGTGAGCGATTTGTATATAAGTAGGGGTATATATGAGCCACTTTCATAACGAGAAGTATATCAGTTCTAAATGACAAAGTTGAGGGGTATATCAGACTCTTTTCCCTTGTTTGTTTTACTAATTCCAACATGACTTGGAAGGAAAAGCAAGCTTTAAAGATGGATCAATTTGTGCACATTCAAAGTTGGAAAATATAAATGTGAAATGAGGCCAAGTTAAAGGAGATATTTATGTATTATGACTTTGTAAAATACATCTCTAACTAATTTTTTTAAGGGATGTCATATCAAGAAGGGACAAAAAAATATACGGATACATGCATATACATACGTTTAATGCATATTATATTGAAAGAACGGTCACAAGAATAATATTAAATTTTGTGACAAATTTTTTAAAATTTTATTCTACTTATAATGTTAATTAACTTAAAGAAAAGTTATCAATACCTAGGTTAAAAAATAAATTATATATAATATAAAGAGATATTACATATATGTGATATAACAAGGGTAAAATGAACTATACATAAAATAAATGGAGAGTTTAATTATTGTTCAAAGTTAAGCTATTGAAAGTGGAGTTTGATTTTTAAAGCAAAATTAAAGTCATTTTCACCCTCTTTAAATATATATGGAACAAATTAATTATCACTAATAAGAGGGCAAAGAACCTCTCATATTAGTTATCCCTTCTTTTTTTTCACACCTATTAAAAAATAATTTTTAGAGAATCATTATTCCTTTTTATATGAGCAGTTTCTTGATTTTTACAAATCAAACATTTTTAACAAAAGAAAACTAAAATACCAGTCAAACCCAATTTGGTTTTTGTTTTTTTAGAAAGTTGAATACCATAGCGTGTGTGGATGGGTGGACGCAGTAGTCCAGCCGCATTGTCGAAAAAAGACGCAATCAAATGCTTTGGAGTTTATTTCTTTTTCTGTTTTTATCGTTTTATATGTATTTTTTGTAATGTAAACATAGAGAAAAAAAGAAGCAATTATATGCTTCAAATAAATTGAGAAACAGTATCACTACCACAAAGTCAACTTTTAGGGACATTTGTTTAGAGGCAATAAACAAATTGCCGCTAAAATGCTCCTTACATTCGACTATTACCGGCATTTAGGCATTTGTCAGGAAAAAATATCTAATTACTAGCAATTAAAAGTTAATTCCGCTATATAATTCACTTAGGGTCTGTTTGGAAAGTCACTTGGTAATTGGAATTGGTGTAATTATTAGGATAGTAATTACCAGTCTAGTAATTACACTGACCTGTTTGGATGTCACAGTGTAATTACACATGTTCTGTTTGGATGCACAATTGCAATTATAAAATTATAATAAATTAAAAAATAATTGATTTATATTTTTTCAAATTAATATATTTCAATTGAATTGATCGTAACAACTAAAAGTATGAAGTTTCTACGAATATCATAAAATGCATGTTTGATAAAAAGAATAATATATAAATAAAATGTCATAAATTATTAAATGTTTGACAAAAATATAATCTATCAAGTCTAATTAAAAAATGACGTGCAATGTAAATTCAATATTACTAAAACAAATGAAACTGAAAATATAACATAAGTTATAAATTCAAAACAAAAAATTTAACATAATACTCTTATAATAAATTTCAACATAGCAATAAATATGATTTATTTTTATTTTTTCTTAATAAAGAAAACGTAAGTCTATAACCTTACTTAACAATAAATTCTATTTTAATTTAAAAAATAGAATACTAATAAAATTATGCTAATGAGAAAATAAGCATGGCATAAAGAAATAGATAATACGAGAAAATTACATATAATCATGTAAAGTAAGGTTGAGAACAAGAAGAAAATGAAATATAATAATATAAAATATAAAATAAAATTTTACAAATTTTAGAATAATAAAAATAAAAAAGAACTTAAAATAATAGAAGTAAAAAAAATTAAAACAAAAAAATAAAAATAGAAATTAAAAAAAGAAATTAAAAAGTAATCAGGTGGTAATTACACCATGTAATTACCAGCAATTCACAGCGTCTGCCTGTGAATTGTAGAGTGTAATTACCTCCTGCCAATTACACCAATTACCTGTTGATCAAGTAATTACATGTCTTTCCAAGTTCCAAACAAGACAAGACATTGTAATTACACCAAATCCAATTACCAGGTATCCTTCCAAACAGGCCCTTAATATACCTAAAGTTTATTTCCTTGTAAAATCCCTCTACCGCGGAATTCACCCACACAGATTAGGGAAAACCTCTCTTCCTCATCGTCCATGGCGCAAACTCATCTCTCTCTCGTCCTTACCAGGTAATCTATGTACTCTCCTTGTCTCTGTTCCTCCTCTCTCACTAAGTATTCTCTTTTTGATTTTGCAAATCCATTTCTCTTCTCTTTCCTCTCCCCTTATTGAATTGATGTAGGTTCATGCACTCTCTTTTTTGCCTTTTTCATCGACCGATTTGGTTAATCACATGTGTATGGAGATGTGTAATGATACTTGCGTTATTTATTTCCCATTGATTTAGTTTTCTGTGAAGAATTCTTTTTTTCCATCAATTAAAAAGTGCAATTTTGAGTATTTGTAACATTATGAGTTGTTGTAAAGAAAATTCAATGGATTTGTTTTGTATTGCAGACGGAGAATGTATTTCTGAAACAGTTAGGTGTTTTTTTGAGGTGAGTGTGCTGACCGATGCTATATTTCTTTCGTTTTTTCAAGTAGATATGCCAAGTAGATGTATGTTCTTTCCTTTTTATTTTGGCTTGATGTAGTGGATTCATATAGTGAATGTCATTTAGTTTAGGATTAAGGAATGGCTGATTGATCAATGAACATTTGGTCTAAGCCTAAAGAATGTGCATACTGCTGCAAAAGGTCAAAGCCTCACCTAGATTATGTACTTGCAATATAGTTGGCTTTGCATTTGGTAATTCTTTCTATTAAGATGTTATAATTTTTGCAATGTAGTTGTCATTTGGTAATCTTTCTATTAAGAAGTTAATTTTATTTTTTAGGGTGCTCTAACTGTTGAAAATGTGTTTAATTTAAGTTATTGTTGTTCATCTTTTGTGCTTCTTTCATTTCTCACCAATTATATTGTTAGAAGTTATTTACCATTCTTTGAATTATGCAAGAAGTCAACTACTTGATTGTAGATGTTTTGATTTATCTTAAGTAAGTATACTTTTGTTCTTGAAATATATTTCCAGTTAGGCTTGACTACATAGGTCAAAGTTTTCTACGACCAGTTAATTATATGCTATTTCTTGCATATTTAGTCCATATTTTCACATATTCGTTGGTGAAATCTGTAACTATGGCCATGGCCATGACATGAATCATACACATTTTAAGCTTGTTAAGTACTTGTTTTTACTTTTGCCTCTGTTTTTATTTTTGCCATTTACCTCTGTTTTTATTTTTGCCTAATTCACATTAGGACTCTGCTTTTTACGAACTTACGAGATAATATGTTTTGAAGGAAATTATCTAAGAGACAATTTATAAGGCCACAGGGTCATTTGATGAGGCCAAGAAGCTCAAACATGGTAGACTTGATACAGTTTATAAGGTAGGTAATGGCTGAATATAGTGAAATTCATATGTTTGAACTTGTCTATTGTCCATAACAACAATGCAGTATTAGAAGTGTTAACAATTAAATGGAGTCTGAGACATGATTTGTGCAGGGTGTTTTGGCAGATGGGAGAGAGATCATCATCAAAAGGTTGTTCTTCAGTAACAAACATAGAGCTACAGATTTTAATAACGAGGTAAACAGTTTGTAGGTGGAGCACAAAAATTTGATAAGATTATTGACTTATTAGGATGCAGTTGCTCAAGACCGAAAAGTCTTTTTGTGAACTCATCATTCCCTTTAAGGTATTTCTAATCTTGTAAACTTGCTCGTCGACTGTTTTACTATGTCAAGTTCACTTAGCATGCATTGTGTTATTTTTTTCTAGCTCCTGCCGACTTATTTCATGAGCAGAATGAGCTTCATGTTTTGTCCTCTTCATTTACTTGACAACTCCTTTTAGTAAGTTGTAAATCGTGATTTCTATTCATAGCTCATTTGCATAAGCTCTCTAATTAACCTGATTGTGTTGTGTTTATTTAACTTATAACTCAAAGATTTTAAGTCCCCAAAAGTTAAAAAAAATTGACAGTGAATTTGTAGAACAGGCATTTCATTCAACTACTAACATTGAATTTTTCAATAATACAGATAGTATTGTAAGCGGAACTATATGTAAGTGTCTAATTCTCACTATTTACTTCACTTTAGTACTGATGTATGTTATATATAACTTGGAATGATCTTTTCTTCTTTGCAGTCCTCTTGCATAGAGTATTTGATTATTATGAGTGACAACCTTGATGCTCTATTCTCAAGTAGTCATATGGAGTTTCTTTGAAATTTATCTGGAATCTTTTCAAATGTATGTGATCATTTTTACCTTTGTCATACTTTCAATGGTTTGGCTAAAAAATCTTGATCTGCTATTTTTATTATTTGATCTCTTTTACCTCAAACTGTCTCGAATTAGATCCTGAATGTTTGATTTGTGCTAACATGTTGAAATCTAATACTTATACATAGTTGGTGGAGTAATTGCACTGATTCTTGTGGTGATATGCTTGTTATGAATCACAGTGATCGATGAAGTTGGATTTCTCATGGCAACGAATTGGGAGCTATTCATCCAATGGATAATCAACACATTTCAGGGAAGATCAAAAATCAATGAAGTTGGATTTTCAAACTGTTCTTATTGAATTTTTGAGAGAGATCAAATTATTCTTGAAAAGCAACCCAAAAGGTGGAGATACTTGGTCAAAGAAGTGGTATATATCTACAACGTGAGAGCCTGTTCAGGTGTTAGAGGATTAGTGCAAAAATGCATCTTTTAATTTGTTTCCTTAGTAATCTGTTAGTTATGTTTTCTTTGAGTTTCTAGTCACAAGCTAGCCAACTCTACTGGACTATAGTTTTGTAATATTCTCTTGGATGATTAATAAAAAAATTGGTTACCAAAAAAGAATATTTTTCTCTTATGATTTTTATTTTTAATGTTATGTAAGTGTGGTTAAATATGTCGACTAATGCATCTTTGCCGACAATAACACAAAGGTGTAAAATATGTTTGATATCACAATTTTAAGGCGACATTACTGGCAATAGTAATTGCCCCTAAATAAATGCCGCTAGAAGTATTTACTTTTAGCGGCAATATTATAGGTCTTTACCGGCACCCTAATGCCGTTTTTAGGCTTTAGCGACACAAAATGCAATGACAATAGATTAAATGCCGCTAAAAGCTTTTGTGGCAATAAATATTGCCGCTAAATGAAAAACTAAATGCCACTAAAAGCCTCTTTTGGTATAGTGTATAGCGGTGTAGCTAGGGAAAATAATAATTTGAAATGTCTAAAAAAAAATGGATAAATAAATGTGAAAGGATACTATCGCCCAATATCTCAAAAGGGATAAATATATGCTCTTCAATTTTAGATATGCACAAATTGGTACTTAAACTTGAATAAAGTTGAGCATATATGAATAGAGTTGAGCATATATACACAGTTAAATACGCGTTCTACTTGACGTCTTACGTGCACATTCAAAGTTGGAGGGCGTAGATGCATGAGAGGAACTAAGTGGGGGTTTGGAGGTTCGGATGAACCCAGTAGATTCTCCATAGATCATGTATTTGTATGAGAATCCCCTAACAAAACTGACTGACGACTCAGTAGTAAGGAAGAGGTCATGAAAATGCTTTCCCACACTAGAGTTGTGGGTTCTCGAACCCCACTATTATCAAAAGTTTCTCTCTTTTTTTTTTAAAAAAAAATAAAATAAAATGAAGCATGCTTTGCAATATTTTTCTCTTATGCTATTTATGCAAATTTCACAAATAAAAATAAAAATTAATTAAAAATATAAGATTAACAATTGGAAACAAATAAATAAAAATCCACTCGTCTTAAAATAAAAAAGATTCTCATTTCTTATATATTGTCGTTCGTTAACTTATCGATTATATTTGAAGTTATTATACTGTCCTAACATATAAAAATCCTAAACTTCTAATTTTGACTCCGCCTCTATATAGATACCAACAAAACCAAAGTAAAAAGACATATTTATGTATAATGACGAAAAATAATAAGCACAACACACTTTTTCCTATAGGAAATAATAGAACATGACGTCACATATGAGGAAGGGTTCCCACGTTGTTTAGTGATATAGTAAATTGTGGTCAAAATGACCCTACAATTAATATGCACGATACACTTTTTCCTACAGGAAATAATAGAACATTTTTTCATAAATATAAATATTTATTATTTTAAATACAAGAATATAATTTTATAATTAAAAAAAAGAAGATAAAACCATTGCACATAAATATATAAATTCAAATCAAAATCTAATATGACTATTTCTTCACAAAATCTATATCAATGCATACGATGTCGATGGCTTGAGGAATATCCAATTAAAAACAAGGCAAAAGAGACGAGGACAGAAACAATTTTCAACAACCAAGAAACACGCCGAATTATTAAATACTTTTCAAGAGACATTAAAACAATTGCATATTAGAAATTAAAAAATAATATTATTAAAAGAAATCAATTGATTTTTTTTTAACAACTTTGAATATAAAATATTAGGAAAATAGACTTCAATTGTATATATATATATATATATATCAACTTACAATTTAGAAGATTTTAAAATAAAAGTATTTTGAATATTGATATGTCAATACTTATTTAATTAATATTTGCTAGCATTAATTTTTTTAAGTATTGACTTATTATAGTGGCTACAAATTTAATTATCAATATATGATTATGTAAAGTAATTAAGATTATTTAATTGAAGATATACAAACTTTATGAAAAAAAAGAAAAATTATGGAACTAGTTCAAATTAGTAATTTATTTATGAAAAATAGCTATAGTCTAAAAATATTGTAAAAAAGAACAATATGTTATTTTTATAGCAAACCCATCTTCATTGCCTCTCCTCCCTCTCTCTCTTTGTGTGCCCTTTCCCTCTCTCCCTATGTATTTTATGAATTATCATAACCCCAAGTTATTAATTTGTCTATATTTGGATTTGTTCTTATATAACACAACGTCTTGTTTCCTTAAGACCAAAATAAAGGACTATTTTGAAATACTAGGAATATTTCATTCGGAATTAAAACATAAGAAACTTTTGAGTTATAGAATCAATTAATGAAAAAACTGGTTAAGATGACATAATCAATATGATTTATCTCAAATTAGATGGTCTAGATTAATGCCAAAAAAAATGGTGAACTAGGGTTTCAAAGTTGTATGATCAAAATAAAAATAGAATCTTAAACAATTGGAATTCATATGAAAAAGACATATTACCACCATGCATTATTTTCTTTCTCCTCTTCCATAGCTCCTAGACAACTACACATGACAATGTTTATTGATATAAGGGCTTAAGATGTACATTTGCAAGGTGTTTTCACCACCTTTGAAAAATTTGTCGTAAGCTAACACCAGTGGCGGACCCAGGATTTTTGCTCAGGGGGTTCGAAGTATAAAGAAGAAGTTCAGGTGGTAATGCAAGTGCGCGGTGAGCGTAGTAGCCCCTCGGCATGCTCTTTGTACAAGAACCATAGATATTTCATTGGTTCATAAAAAGTAAAGACTAAGCTAATCAAAAGATATCGAGAACACAGATGCATTGATAAGAATTTTAGTGGATCGACTGTATTACATAAGTTAATTCCTAAAACACATGAAAATTAAATGATGAAAAAGGGAGCGAGACGGGGAAGAAAAAATATTTACCTTATCATGCTAAATTTAACTCACTTTATCATACCGTATTAAACATTTCTTTTTACTTTTATCATGCTCCATCGAGCATTCTTAAAATTTCTTGTGCTTTTTATACTTTTATTTTGTCATGTTTTACTTTATATTTCACTTTTAAAATTTTTTAAATTAATATCCATTCAATCAAATATTACTATGAAAACCGTCAAGATTCTCTAAAAGTGTGTAAGAATAGAGTTACTAATATTATAATGCATATTATTAATATAAATAAATATCATCGTCAATTTTTTTAGTTCATATAGTTCAATTTACTAGGTTAGTCATAATTTGTAAAAAAATAAATAAATAACGAATAAATCAAATAAGTTTAATTTTCATCTCACTAAAATAGGAAATGAATAATAGATATAAAAAGAATAAAATATAAAAAATAAAAAGAATGTGTCTAATAAATTTAAACATAAATAAATTAAAAAGAAGAAATGGAATAAAAGGAAAAAATAATGAAAAAGAAGAAGAAGGTCTAAGCCAAAGTTCCATTTTCCAAAGCTAATATTAAAAAAGGGAAAAAATGTTGCCAATGGGATTTGAACCCATGACATAGGGGCAGTACATGAACCACTTATCCATTGAGCCAAGTTTGTCCTTTGTTCTCAGGGGGTTCATTTTAATATGTATACACATAAAATCAGAATTTGACGTTATATATACAGTGTAATTTTTTGACGAGGGGGTTCGGGTGAACCCCCTGGGCTCTACCTAGGTCCGCCCCTGGTTGTTATAAGAAAAAAGAAATTATAGTATATATATATTTTTTCCCCCCCTCCCCTCTCTCTCCCTTGCCATCTCCCCCCCCCCCCCCCCCTCTCTATCTCTCCCTCATGTCAATAAGAAGAAATTCATTCAAATGTATTATGTATCAATTGTATTCAATCAAATATAAGTGAGAGTTTTGTTATTTTATTTCAATTGTATTCGAAAAACTGTATTTCAGATTTTTGTATCAATTGTATTTGTATTCGTACGAATACAATATGCATTCATCCTCTCTGTTAAATGTATTTGTATCCAATAAAAGAGAGGATGAATACAATTGTATTTGTTGTATTTAGAATACAATTGATACAAAATATATAAAGAATACAATTCAAAATAAATACAAAAGACAATTTATTGTATTTCGAATACAATTAATACAAAATAAATACAAAATACAATATAAATACAAAATACAATCCTATCCTCTCTCCTCTTAATATGTATTCATTTTGATACAAATAAGTTTGTATTTGTATTTTTCTCTCTCCAAAATTCGCGAAAAAATACTCTCCCCTCTTTCCGAGATCTCATTCACCTCTTTTCTCCTTCCTCCCCTAACATTTTGCTATTATTCGTAATCAAGAAAACTATAGCTATAGTGTAACACCTCGGTATGAGTTTTGGGTTAACTTCAGACGACCATAACTTTCAGTACAAGATGAGTTAGGTGGCCCATAAGATATCAAATGAAAGGTCTTTGAATTATCTTTCCAATTCCACCAAGTTTGCTAATTTTTGAGGTCGTATGAGGGAAATATGACCATATGAAATTTGCCTGTCAGTTAAGGAAAGTTACCCGGATTTAAGAGGGGTATTTTGGTCTTTTTCTCACCCGATCAGATTTAGGCTAAATTTGGTAATACTTAGGGGTCTAAACTGATTTGGTTCAGTTTTGCGAATCCAAATTTACGCTAGGGTTTTGAGAAAAGTTCAAGAAGAGGAGAAAGGAAAAAAGTCAAGGTGTTCTTCAATATTTCGTGCAATTCGAAGGTTGTTTCGCCAAGGGTTTGATCCCTAAGAGGTATGTCAGTTCTCATAGTGTTGAGTTTGTTCACCCACACATCAATCATGTTATTTCAGTGAGATTTCATTCTTAAAGTTGAAGATTTAGAGTTCTTGATGAGTTTTCTTGAAATTCCTATCGTAATCTTGATTGTGGGAGTTCAGATGAGTTTCTTGAGTTGAAAGTTGATGTTTTGAGGATAGATTTGAGTAGATTATCATATATTAATGTTGAGTAATCGAGTCTAAGTGATTGGGGAAGAAATCATTCGATTCTAGGCGAATTGGTATGAGAAAACGAGTAAGAAAATTTGTCGGAAGAATCTGGGTTGGGGCTGGCGCGCCGCACCAGCAGTGCGCTAGAGAAAGGTGTCTGTATTTTACCCCCTGGGGCACCGCGCCACTTAGTGCGCCTCAACTTTCGCTCAGTAGTTCAGGGTCTGGCGCCCTGCGCCACTCAGTACGCCAGGGTCGCCAGGTCCCCTACTCTTTAGTCCTTCTTTCCATATGAGTTCCCTCGAATCGTACTTATGTTTTCTAAGTGATTTCTACACTCTAATGTACGTCTAATCATCGAGAGATCATCCATAACATGAGATCATAACCTTGAATCCATAATTCAAAATTTAAGGTAGATTTAAGAGTCAAGCCTTGAGAGTTCATTCGAGTCATTTTAACAAGTCTTTTACAATCTTTTAAACTTGTTTTAATGACTTGAGCACTGAGTTTGAGGAAGAGTAGAGTTGCATTCATTTTCTTTAAAATGATATACGGGAACTAAGTATTCCCAAGAGTAAATGTTTTCACATTTAAGCAAGAGAGGAAACACTGATTTTCCAAAAGAGTTCATGAGTAGTTTTCCGTATTATCTCTTTTAAGAGAAAGATTTCTGAGTAATAATCTCAAACCACAGAAAGAGGAATTGTTTTCTTTGAAACATAATGAGCTAAGTATATTTTGAGAGTAGTATTGAACATCGATATGGGTGAGAGTTCATACAACTCACAACACCCATAAACCATGTAGCCAACGTGGGTAGAAAAAGGGTCATACTTTTTAGATGATTCCTTAATACTTTTAGCATAGACTAGTGGATCCACTTAGTAGTAGGTTCTATACCCCCACAAAGTATAGGACGACTCTGACAGCGTGGGTTAGAAGTTGTATCATCACATAACTCATAGTGATGGTTGTCGGTTAGAGAAACTCCCACAGAGATAGTTTGTATTCTCATATACACAGAGATATTTTGTATTCTTATATACACAAAGATATTTTGTATTCTTATATACATAGAGTTTACTTTGTATTTTTAAATGCAAACAGAGTTTATATTGTATCCTTGCATATAATTAGAGTACACCGTATTTTTGAATACATGAAGTTGTTATCTATTATTTTCAAAGATTTTCTTTATACTGCATGCTTTACTACTACTTTATATTGAAATGAGGTTAGTGTCCCTGAGTTGAGTTGAGAAGAGGTAAGTGTTCCTTTCAGTTCCAGTTCAAGCTTATGTCTTGTTTAGATTTCCCCTTACATGCTCGTACATTCCATGTACTGACGCCATTTGGCATGCATCTTTCATGATGCAGTTACAGGTAACTAGGATCAACATCCAGCACTTCGTTGATCCAATTGTGCTTTAGAGTTATTGGTGAGCCTCCTTGCTTCCGGAGGATCCCTTATTTACTTTCAGTATTTCAGTTGTTAGGATGATCGGGGGTCTTGTCCCAACATCCCTCATAGTATTAGAGGCTTCATAGATAGATATACATTAGTTCATGAGTCTTGTTCATTTGAGTTGTTTTGTTCCAAGACTTGAGTTGCCTTTTTGGCCAGTTGAATGTTTCTTTTAAGACATTTTGAGTTTATTGGATGAGTTACCTTTTGAGACTATTTCATGTTAATTAAGTCTTCTGCTAAGAGTTAAGCCAGACCAAGGGTTCGCTTGAGGCCAACAATGGTTCTCGAGTGCCAGTTCCTCCCAGGATGTAGGCTCGGGGTATGACATATAGAGTGCGTAATATTTGCTATTTTTGAAAGTTTCCCAAAAAAAAAATTAAGAAATACAAAAACTTAATAAGCCTTCATAACAGTAAAACCCTAAACCTTGCCGCCGTTAAACATTTTAGTCTTTTCCGATGGCCGCCGTGACTGAGGGTCATCACCCTCCTGAGGATGGCATACTGGCAGCCAAAGTACCTACGTATGCTGACTCTTTGAGACATTATAAAGCTAATAGTAAGGCTTTACCCCTTAAACCAATTTCCTTTTTGCATGGTGAACCACAAGTAATATGGGAACAGGACGAAGTGAATCAGATGATCATAAACGAGAATCTTGAGTATGCAGTAATTGGTAAGTTTTCGTATGGATGGCCTGATATACAAGACCTACGTAGATTGATCCCTAAGCAGTGTGAACTTAAAAGGGATTGCAATATTGGTCTATTAAGCAATAGACATGTTTTAATCAGGGCTACTCTCTTGGAGGATTACGTACACCTGTTATCGAAACCGGCTTTCTACATCAATCAGCAAAATGGTTCATATCCAATGCGAACTCTCAAGTGGGATCCAATGTTCAATCCGGAGGAGGAAACATCGACTGCTATTGCGTGGATCTCTTTTCCCTCGCTTCCCCTAATTTTTTTTGGAAAGGAAACAATTTTCTCCCTAGCTGCAGCAGTAGGGAAGCCATTACAGGTAGATATGGCTACAAGAAATCAAACTAGGCCTAGTTGTGCGAGAGTGAAGGTGGAAGTAGATCTGATGAAAGAATTTCCGAAACGTATTAAGATTGGGATGCAAAAATAGAGTGGGGAGGCGATGGAGAAATGGATCAAAATAAGGTATGACTATGTCCCAAAATACTGTAAGACATGCATGATTCAGGGGCATAATGAAGAACAGTGTTATGTGATACATCCGGAATTATATCCAAAAGAGAAGACAGGGCACAAAGAAGGACAGACACAGGAGGATAAGAGGTTGAATTTTGAAGCTATGGGGGGCGAAGCTGCAGATAAAGAACTTGTACAAAAAGACAGGAAAGAGGGAGAGTTCGTGGAACAAAAGTATAAAAAATGGGGAGGAGGAAGAAACAAACAGCAGGAACAAGTCTGGAGCAGAGTAGGCATCATAACTGGTAACAAATTTAATATGTTACGACAAGATACACAAGATGACAAAGAGATGCAAGAGAAGGATGGTGTGAAAAAAGTAGTCTATAAGGAGGAGACAAAAGTTGATTCCCCTGGGGAACGTATGAGTGATAACATGGAGAAGAGACACAAGTCAAAAATAACGTCTGATGATACGAACCTGGTTGAGTTGGACAGCACATCAAAAAGTGAAGACGGAAACACTAAATCAGGCAAGGTCTCTATTCATAATGAGGATAAAACACCGGAAAGGTCAAGCAAAGAGGACCAGTCATTGGCTAACAATTATGGAGAGGACAAACTCGATAAAGGAAACCAAAATAATGAGATTTTGTTTGGGACAAGTAATTTCTCTATGGGGGAGAACAGCAAAGGGGAGACAGAACATAAAAAAGGACCAGACTTAATTGAAGATGGTGAGGATGTGATACAACATAGAAGAGAGACGGAGGAGGATGAGGATATGGAGTATAACATACAACAAATTAGCAAAGCGGGCGATTTATCACCACGTCATACCAACAGTCTGAAACATGGGGCAAGAAAAGGCAAACAAACATTACCTCTTCAGGTGAAAACAAGGAGCAGTAAGGACAAGGCATCCAACAGTGATCAATGATTGGGAAAATTATCTTTTGGAATATTAGGTCGGTTAACACGCAAAATCTTTTGAGAGGTTAATTGACCTAAATAAAAGATATCATTATGCATTTGTAGCTTTGATGAAACCTTTTCAAGATCCATCAGAGTTAGATCATTTTAGGAGGAAATTGGGCTTTGATAATGTAGGTGTAAATTGTTCCGGGAAAATTTGGTATTTTTGGAGATCGGAGTGGGAAGGAATCAACATTCTAGATACTGTGCAGCAAGTCACCATTAGATTCAAAATTGACAGCAAGTTTTTCCTTATTTCTGTCGTATATGCTAGATGCAATGCTTTGGAAAGACTTGAACTTTGGGAAAAGTTAGATAGTATTATTGACAGGGATCGATGGCCATGGATTGTTGGGGGCGATTTTAATGTTATATTAAATGAAGAGGAGAAACTTGGAGGGCTTCCTTTTACCCAACATGAGGCCATAGATTTTGCATCATTCATCTGTATGTGTGCTTTATCAGAAGTACAAACGATTGGAAGCAAATTTACTTGGTGGAATGGGCGGATTGAAGAGGAATGTATTTTTAAAAGGCTTGACAGGATCTTGGTGAACCAGGAATTTGTAGAAGTGTTTCCATCGTCAGAGGTACACCATTTGATTAGACAGGGTTCAGATCATGCACCTTTGCATATGATATGTAATTCGGAGGAGGAGATCACAGTCAAGCCTTTTCGGTTTCTTAATTTTTGGAGACACCACAAAAATTTCAAGAAGATTGTGGAAGAGAACTGGAAGATAGATTTTGTAGGGAATCCGTTTATAGAATTCCAAGCAAAGATGAAAAAAGTTAAAAGGGCCCTGGCTGGTTGGAGTAAAGAAGTTTTTGGCAATGTTTTTCAACAAATTGCCACTATTGAAGATATCATAAGGGTAAAGGAAGCTCAGCTGGAGATTCAGCCTTCAGAAAGCAATAGAGCGGAGCTGCATAAAGTGGAGGCGGAATTAAAGAAGTACTTGAGACTTGAAGAAGAGTTTTGGAGGCAAAAGGCGGGGATGAAATGGTTTTCAGAGGGTGATAAGAATACGAAGTTCTTTCACTCGTATGTAAAGGGGAGAAGAAGGAAGCTACATATTGCAAAGATTACAACAGAACATGGAGTCACTGTAAAAACCAATGCTCACATTGGTCAAGCAGCGATGGAGTTTTTCCAAGAGCAATTTAAAGAAAATAATTTTGTGGAAGATTATGCAATGTTAGATCATATTCCAAGATGTGTATCAGAAGTGGAGAATGAGGAAATGTGTAGACTGCCTACCAAGGAAGAGGTAAGAAAGGTGGTGTTTGAATTAAATGGGAACAGTACATGTGGTCCTGATGGATTCACAGGGCAATTTTATCAAGAATGTTGGGAGATAATAGGGGATGATATTACTAAAATGGTGTGTGCATTTTTTTGCGGACAAGATTTGACTAAGTTCATCACTCACACTAATTTAGTGTTGCTGCCTAAGAAGGAGACCGTGAATAACTTTTCTGATTTACGTCCCATTAGTCTTAGTAATTTCATGAACAAAATCATATCTCGAGTGATTCATGAGAGAATGATCATGGTATTGGCAAATATTATTTCACCAACTCAATCAGGCTTTGTCAAGGGTAGAAGTATTACGGAGAATGTTTTGTTGGCACAAGAGATAATCAGGGACATTAATAGAAGGAACAAAAATGTTAATGTGGTGGTAAAGCTGGATATGGCCAAGGCGTATGACATGGTATCATGGGTTTTTCTTACTAAGGTGTTAAGGAAATTTGGTTTTTCAGAAGTAATGATTGATATGGTCTGGAGGATAATGTCAAATAATTGGTACTCAGTCCTTATAAATGGGAGGGCATATGGTTTTTTTCAGTCTTCCAGAGGCCTTAAGCAGGGGGATCCTTTATCCCCAACTTTGTTCATTATAGCAGCAGAGGTCCTTACTAGGGGCTTGAATAGCCTTCATACAGATACAGAGTTTAAAGGATATGGCCTTCCTAAGTGGAGTCCAAAAATCAATCATTTGTCCTATGCGGATGACACTATCTTATTTTGTTCAGGAGATAGAGGATCAGTGATCAAGATGATGAAGATTTTGAAGGATTATGAGGATGTTTCGGGTCAAATGGTTAACAAAGCAAAGAGTTTTTTCTATTTACATGATAAGACTCCTTTGATTGTTGCTATTAGAATGAAGAGACTGACAGGGATTAGGCAGGGCAATTTCCCTTTCATTTACTTGGGTTGTCCGATTTTTTATGGAAGGAATATCACAAGTCATTTTGAGGAGCTGGAGCTTATTAGGAAAATTGCCAAGAGGATTTTTTCATGGCATAACAAATTCTTAACTTTTGGTGGAAAGCAAATTCTTGTGAATAATGTACTCCAGTCGATGCCTGTGTACATTTTGTTAGCTATGAATCCTCCCAAGAAAGTAATTGAGCAAATACATCAAATATTTGCGAAATTCTTTTGGGGGAAAACAGGAGGTGTAAAAGGGAAACACTGGGTGGCTTGGAATGAATTATGTTTTCCAAAGGAGGAAGGGGGCATTGGTTTTAGATCTCTTCATGATGTCAATAAAGCATTATTAGCTAAGCTATGGTGGTCGTTCAGAATTTCCACCAACTCATTGTGGGTCAGTTATATGTGGAATAAGTATTGTAAGAAATTGCATCCTGTTATGGTGCATAGTAGAGGGGGTTCGCACATATGGAGGAAAATGGTTAACATCAGGGAGGAAGTGGAACATGACATTTGGTGGCAAATTAAAGCTGGAAACTCGAGCTTTTGGTTTGATAATTGGACCAAACAAGGTGCTTTGTACTTCACGGAAGGAGATCAGGCACAAGAAGAAGAAGTGGAGGTGAAAGATTTTGTAATAAATGGAGGCTGGAATGAACTAAAGTTGAAAGCAGTGGTATCAGATGAGATGGTACAACACATAATTATGAACATTAGACCTCCCGATACATAAGCTTTTCTAGATAAGGCCTGGTGGGTACAAAGTTCAAAAGGAGAATTCACAGTAAAATCAGCATTTCACATCTTGAGAAAAAAGAAAGCAGAAAAAGATTGGAGTAGTTACATGTGGGTAAAGGGTTTACCTTACAAAATCGGATTCTTTTTATGGAGAGTTTGGGATAAAAGAATAGCCACAAATGATAATTTGAAGAGAATGAGGGTGCAAGTGGTGTCTAAATGTTATTGTTGTGAAAAAGGAGAAATTGAGACTATGTCTCACTTATTACTAACAGCTCCCATAGCCCAAAAGCTATGGAAGCAGTTTGCTTCATGTGTAGGTATCAACATAAATGGGTTGAATCTAAAGCAACTCATTTATAGGTGGTGGGAGCACAAAATGTCAACTAAGCTGGACCAAATACTAAAGGCCATTCCAGCTATCATCATGTGGGAATTGTGGAAGAGAAGAAATGCTAAAAGGCATGGGAAGGATATATCTTATCAATATATGTATCATCAATGCCAATTGACAATACATCAATTAATAAGAGTTAAATTCCCATGGATTAAAGGGTTATCCTGTCACTGGTCAGAAATGGTGGACACATTGAAGAGTTACAAACCTACTTTATACTTTAGGATTATTAAATGGTTGCAGCCAAAAGAAGGGTGGATTACTTGCAATACTGATGGGGCAAGCAAAGGCAATCCAGGTGAAAGTGCATATGGATTTTGCCTAAGGGACAGTAGTGGAGATCTTATATATGCAGAAGCTCAGAGTTTGGGGATAGCTACTAACATGGAGGCAGAGGCAAAAGCAGTTCTGGAAGCACTTAAGTATTGCATTAGGAAAAAACTAAATCAGGTTCAACTGGAGACTGATTCCCTAGTGCTTAAAAATATGATCAGCAGAAATTGGAGAATACCATGGGAGCTAGTAGAAATAATGGAAGACATTCATAACATGCTTGGAAAAATTACAGTGAATGTTCGACACATTTTTAGAGAAGCAAATTAGCTAGCAGATTGTATAGCTAATTCAGCAGTCAATACAGAAGATAAGCAAATATTCCTTTAATTTTTCAACAATTGCCAAGTAAGGGAAGAAAGCTTTTGAACATTGATAAATATCAAGTCCCCTCAGTTCGTATCAAAACAAGGAAAATTAACTTGTACAATAATGGACAACATGCTTAGCCAACAAAAGGAGATACATGGATCAACAAAAGATGAGAGTAAAAGGGCCAAATCTGAAGTGGTAGAGTGCATCCAACAAAGAGATATGGTGATTAAAGCTCGGGAATATCTTCTCCTATTCGACTTCAACTGCAGAAAAAAGGAATCAGGGGAGGAGTATCAAAGAACAAAAATGAGGAAAAGGTCAACACTTACAGGAATATACAGAGAGGCGTTCATGGCAGCAACTAGAGAGGCAGAATGAGCTAGAGAAGAGGAAGAACAAAAGAGGAAAAAGTGGAAATGATTCTTTTAGGAAATCCTAAGGGATAGCTCATTTTTTACTCACCTGATTTGGTCACTTTTGGGCCGACCAGGTATCTTATATTGTAATAAGGAGCATGGCCCATTTTGATTATTAATAATAAGGACTTTGAGTCCAAATTTGATTTTAAAATAAAATAAAATAAGCCTTCAACTTTATTACTAGATTGATAAAATTCAAAATATACAAAGTTACAATTAGTTATCTCTAATTTCATAAACTTAAATTAGAAAAATAAAAAATGTAATAGATAAATTGTAAAGAAGGGTGACATTAGATCCCTACATTAAACCTCTCTGTTGTAGCACGTAATTAATGTCTCATTGATGATAATTATCTATATATTTTTGAACCTAGTTAAAACCCCATGGACAAACTTCTCTGCAAATCCACAACTGCTATCCTTTAGGTGTGCACAAGGTAATAATAAATTGCAAGCCACATATAAGAGAACTAAACTGCACTAGGCAAGAGCGTTCGCTGATCTTGACCTGGAATTGCAACCCCCTACTAAGGAGTTTCAATTTCAAGACTTTCATTGTGAAAGTCTCAAACCAAACCATCTGAGCCACCTCAGATCGCATAATTCTCTCCATAATTTTGATGCCCAAGTTAAAGTAGCATTGTCAAAATTTTCGCCATATTTACTGCATAAACAAATTAGGCATAATATATAAATATGCTTTTTAACTTTATCTCATGTCACATTCATCCCCTTCAATTTTGAGTGTGCACAAATAAACAGTTAAACTCGTATAAAATTGAACAAATAGACACACACGTCCTACGTGGAACCTACATGAAAATTTGAGTCCTATGTGGTGTCCTACGTGTATTATGCCACATATGACTCATGTATCTAATTGTTCAACTTTATATAAGTTTAAGTGTCTATTTGTGCACACCCAAAGTTGAAGGACATAAATATAAAATGAAGCCAAGTTAAATAATACATTTATATATTATGCCAACAAAATATATTTGACTAGTTTCTTACAGAAACAAATGTGAGGTCTAAATCAGACATAAGCTGAGAGACAAATAAGACATCAAACTGATTAACATCAATATTTCACAGGTAATTATATTTCAGAAGGAACTGTTCCAACTACCAAGCTAAAGCAATCATATCAAATTTCCATATGAACATCAATTCTCAGTCAACACGAATACTAGGTGAGCTGATAAAAGCAATGACCTCCTTTTCTCTATTCTTTTTGCATATAACATGAAAATTGTCATCATACATTTCAGACACACACAACTCACGTGCAGTAGAAAACAAGAAAATCGAAATTAAAACTTTTAATGGTCAATAGAAATCAGAATGTTAATATAAAAAAAGGGTTTAACTACAACAATCCGCACTAATCTTTCTTAGATGACTTGCCTCCTTAGCCTATGACACAAAAAGGGTTGTTTAATTTGCACGTTAGCTATGGAGGAATTATAATGCAACAATTGTTTATGCAATGAAGGGACCATTTTTTGATAAAGTAATACTCCCTCCTTTTAAAAAAGTATGACTTAGTTTGATTTGTAACGGAGTTTAAGAAAAGAAAGAATGCCAAAATGCCCTTTAATCTTGTGGTTCTAAATTAAAGTTATGTCAAATGTACCAAAATGTCCTTTAATCTTGTGGGCTTAAACATGTCACGTGGAAAGTTGAAATTAAAATGTTGCCAAAAAAGGAAATGAGTCATTCTCTTACAAAACAAACTCATTAGGATGGTAGTAGGCAATGTTCACAGTACCTTTCAAAGGAATGTGGCTATTGAAAAATTTGTTCAGACCCATTTTTTTCAGAACGTTGTGTCTTTTGGGAAAAGTAACGACTTTTGGGAAGGAATAAATCCTTTCAAACAAATTTACCGTTACGCGCGAATTTCAAATAATTCGTTGCGAAATTAATTATGTTATTTAACTAACATTTTGAATTAATTTATAAGAGAAAAGAAATGAATTAACAAGATTGATTAAATAAATTTTGTCCAAAAAAATATTATCAATCAATCACATCATTTGCCAAATCCGAAGCCAAAGCCGAAGCCGAAGCCCAGGCCGAGGCCGAGGCAGAGTGAGCGACAACGACGGCGCGAGGGGGCACCTTCTTCTTAAGAACTAAATGAAGTGTTTCCTAATGTAAGGACAACAATTTCCTTTCTTCTACCAATATGGTAAAAATGACTTTTCATTTGCACTTTGTAATGACTTTTCATTTTCCCTCCAAAATTGGTTCCCCCACTTTCATTGGTTCTTCCACTTTCCATTTTCTCTTTATATTTCTCATTCACACCTTGCTAAACCCAACAATCCCCCACATGAATGGGAATGGCTATAGTTAAAACATATGCATAAAAAACTTGTGTGTCTTGTAAGTAAGGGTTAATCGCATTTGAATAAGTAGGTTTCCCCTTAAACTTTTCGTTGTGAACATATATCGGATATACTCGGTCAATCGATAGATTTGATATCTTTGAATCGTCGAGCTTTGGTGTATACCTAGACAACATAAGTCACACAATCAACCCTTGAACTATTTTGGTTCTTATTGTTTTGTTCGTTTCAGCTATGAACACATCTCGGTTAATAAGTGCTTAGAGAACTGGCCTTACCGAATTCTCCTTGAAGCGACTACACTTCACACTTACATAGGTGGTTTCTAAATGTGTTATCCCTTAGATACACTATTTGATATACCCTGTATCAAACTTAGAAACCATTAAATAGTCCTTATGCCTTTATCCTAGTAACTGAACATTGTCTCATCATGAGAATGGACATAAAATAATTTTTGACAATGTTGAACCGTCATCTATGACTTTGTTTTATCTCCTTGAACCTAGATCTTGGGATCTCCAGTCTTCTAGGTAGAGTTACCGCCACGATGACTTGTTCTCGGCCATAGTCTCATTCCCGTCGATGATCTCTCAACTCCCTCTCTAGTTAGGCCTTTTGTAAGTGGATTCGACGCATTATCCTTTGACTTTACATAGTCAATTGTGATAATTCCACTAGAGAGTAGTTGTCTAACAGAGTTATGTCTTTGTCTTATGTGACGAGACTTCCCGTTATACATAACGCTTCCAGCCCTTCCAATTGCAGCTTGACTATCGCAGTGTATGCATATAGGGGCCATTGGTTTGGGCCAAAACGGAATATCTTCTAAGAAATTCTGTAGCCATTCAACTTCTTCACCTGCCTTGTCTAAGGCGATGAATTCAGACTCCATTGTAGAGCGAGCTATACATGTTTGTTTGGATGATTTCCAAGATATTGCTTCTCCACCAATGGTGAAAACATATCCACTTGTGGATTTCTTTTCAGTTGACCCAGTAATCCAATTTGCATCACTATATCCTTCAAGAACTGCTGGATATTTGTTGTAATGCAAAGCATAGTTTTGAGTGTCTTCTAAGTATCCCAAAACTCTCTTCATTGCCAACCATTTTGATTGGGATTTCTTGTGTATCGACTCAGTATACTTATAGCGCAGGCTATGTCTGGTCGTGTACAATTCATGACATACATCAAACTTTCCAATACTCTGGCATAATCCAATTGAGACTGACTTTCACCTTTATTCTTAGCAAAATTAAGGTTCACATCAATTGGGGGTTTTGCCTTTTTGAAATTCAAATACTTGAACTTTTCAAATACCTTTTGAATATAATGAGATTGTGACAATGCTAGACCGTTAGGAGTTCTGTGAATCTTAATTCCTAATATCAAATCAGTGGCTATGTCTGGTCGTGTACAATTCATGACATACATCAAACTTCCCAATACTCTGGCGTAATCCAATTGAGACTGACTTTCACCTTTATTCTTAGCAAGATTAAGGTTTACATCAATTGGGGTCTTTGCCTTTTTGAAATTCAAATACTTGAACTTTTCAAGTACTTTTTGAATATAATGAGATTGAGACAATGCTAGACCGTTAGGAGTTTTGTGAATCTTTATTCCCAATATTAAATCGGCTACTCCTAGATCTTTCATATCAAACTTACTAGCAAGCATACGCTTAGTAGCTTTTACATTGACAATGTCCTTGCTCATTATCAGCATGTCATTCACATATAGGCATATAATGACTTCCTGATTCGGAGTGTCTTTAATGTAAACACATTTATCACACTCATTGATCTTAAATCCATTTGACAACATGGTTTGATCAAACTTTGCATGCCATTGTTTCGGTGCTTGTTTTAGTCCATAAAGTGACTTAACAAGTTTGCATACTTTCTTTTCTTTACCGAGAACTACAAAGCCCTCAGGTTGTTCCATGTAAATCTCTTCCCCCAGATCTCCATTTAAGAAGGCAATTTTCACATCGATTTGATGGATTTCAAGACCGTATACTGCAGCTAGGGCAATTAACATCCGAATTGATGTAATCCTAGTCACTAGCGAGTATGTGTCAAAATAATCAAGACCTTATTTTGGTCTAAAGCCTTTGACAACAAGTCTTGCTTTATATTTGTCAATAGTTCCATCATCTTTCATCTTCTTTTTGAAGATCCACTTTGAACCCAAGGGTTTGTTCCCTGGAGGAAGATCAACCAACTCCCAAGTATGATTGCTTAAGATTGATTCAATCTCACTATTGACAGCCTTCTTCCAAGAGGTTGAGTCGCTAGACAACATTGCTTCCTTGAATGTTTGAGGCCCACTTTCAAGAAGAAATGTTACAAAATCAGATCCAAATGAAGTAGTTGTCCTTTGACGTTTACTGTGCCTTGGACTCTCTTCATTGGTTTCATTCTCTTTTGGTTCTTCTAGAGGTTGTTTACGACCCCCCACTAGATGACTCAAGTCTAGTTTTTATTCGGATAAATATGTTACAAAAAATTCAGCATTATCTGATTAATTACCGTATTATCATGAATATCCGGATGTTCGGATTTATGAACCAAAAATTGACATGCCTTACTATTTGTGGCATATCCCTTGAATACACAATCCACAGTCTTAGGTCCTATTTTCACCCTCTTAGGTATAGGAACCTGGACTTTGGCTAGACACCCCCAAACTTTGAAATATTTCAAGTTGGGTTGCAATTTCTCATATGGAATAACATGTGTCTTCGTGTGAGGCACTCTATTGAGAATTCGATTTGTTGTGAGGATAGCTTCCCCCCACAAGTTTTGTGGTAAACCAAAAATTATAAGTAAGGAATTCATCATTTCCTTTAAAGTTTGGCTTTTCCTTTCCGCAATTCCATTAGATTGAGGAGAGTAAGGTGCAGTAGTTGATGGATGATTCCATTTTCCAAACATATTTCTGCAAATGGAGATTTTTATTCTCCACCTCTATCACTCTAATCATTTTGATCTTTTTATCCAACTAATTTTCAACTTCAGTTTTATATTGCCTAAATGCATCTATTGCCTCATCCTTACCATTTAGTAAATAGACATAACAATATCTAGTGCAATTGTCAATAAAAGTTATGAAATACTTTTTCCCACCACGTGTTGGTGTTGACTTCATGTTACAAATGTCCGTGTGAATCGGTTCTAAGGGATATGAATTCCTTTCAACAGACTTATAAGGATGCTTAGCATACTTAGATTTAACGCAAACTTGACATTTTGATTTATTGCACTCACAATAGGCAAAACATTTAAGTTAATCAGTTTTCGCAAGGTTTTGTTATTAACGTGTCCCAAACGTTCATGCCATAAACATTTAGACTCAAGCATGTAAGAAGAAGCAGAATCTTTATTCATATCAACTGCAATTACATTGAGTTTAAAAAGGCCCTCAGTGAGGTAACCTTTTCCTACATACATCTCATTCTTACTCACTACAACTTTATCAGAAACAAATATACATTTGAATCCGTTCTTAGTCAGAACTGGTATAGAAACTAAGTTCTTTCGCAATTCCGGAACCTACGAGACCCTGTTCAAAGTCACCACCTTGTCTGATGTCATCTTTAGGAGGATCTTGCCAGTTCCTTCCACCTTTGCAACAACGGAGTTTGCCATAAACAACTTCTCGTCTATAGCTACTGGAGTATATGATGAAAATAATTCTTTGTTGGCACAAACATGGCATGATGCACCAAAATCTATCCTCCATTCTCTTGGATTTCCAACCAAGTTGCATTCTGAAAGCATTGCACAAAGATCGTCCATCTCTCCTTTGGATTCTGCCAAATTTGCTTGATCCTTCTTCTTGTCCTTCTTGGGACCCTGACATTCAGTAGCCCTATGACCACGTTTGCCACAATTGAAGCAGTTTCCATTGAATTTCTTCTTAGGAGGATTGCTCTTTGGACCAGATGTCTTTTTTTTTTGATTTTGTGGGATCTTCTTCAACAATATTTACTCCAGATATTGCTAAATTACCACGTGACCTCTTTTCTGCAACCTTGTTATTCTCTTCGATTCTCAGCCTTACCATGAGATCTTCAACAGTCATCTCCTTGCATTTATGTTTCAAGTAGTTTTTGAAGTCCTTCCACAATGGAGGTAACTTCTCAATAATGGCAGCCACTTGAAAAGCATCATTCACAACCAATCCTACATTAAAGATTATGTGAGTATTAAGAATAGACTTAATATTTCTAACATAGGTATTAAATAATTTTATACCTTCAGCAAGAAGATCATGGATTAGGACCTGCGATTCTTGAACTTGGGTGACGACGGTCTTACTGTCTATCATCTTATAGTCCAGAAACTTTGCCACAATGAACTTCTTCATTCCGGCATCCTCTGTTTTGTACTTCTTTTCTAAAGCATCCCATAGTTCTTTTGAGGTTTTGACATTATTGTACACACTGTACAGATCATCCTGCAAGCCACTCAGAATATAATTTTTACACAAAAAATCAAAATGTGTCCATGCTTCTGTTACCAAGAATTGTTCTTCAGGCAGAGTTTCATCCGACATAACAGGAACGTTCTCATTAATGAACCTCTGCAGACTCAACGTAGTCAGATAGAATAACATCTTTTGCTGCCATCTCTTGAAGTCGACTCAAAAAAACATTGCAGGTTTCTCAGCCGGTGCCAAGGCAGCAGTTGAACAATTGTGTGCAACCGATGTTGTTGCAGCAATTACTGTTCCAGCATTTACTTGACTTGAATTAGTCTTCTTCTTTTTTCTGTCACAAATGGCAGACAATATTAGTATGTGAAATACTAGCAGTAAAGAATAAATCCTTACACAAACTGTTTCTGATTTAACGATAAAGTTTTTATGTTATTTTAATCGTTAATCGAATGAATTTTAAAAATTCAAACAGAGTAGAAAATCATAAAAGTTTTAATCTCCAGAAACCTCAAATAAAGAAACTTTAAATTTCTTAAGATTGCTATCTCCTGTATTTAGGTTAGTCAAAATTACAGAAACAGAAAAAGATGAAATAGACAGAATGAGCTTTAATCCGAGTCCAAAGAAACCACTGTGTTTCCTTAAGAAATTTAATCCCCTCACTGTACCCGAGGTTGCAGATTAATTCCTCCCAAGATAAAATGGAGTAACCTGTTAAAGAAGTAGCGGTACCTCAAACTTCAATAACTTCAGCGAACGCAAGAACGGTAACAAGAGCACACACAAACTCAGGCGATCGACAATTTTGTTTATGTAAGAAAATGTATGCAGAGAGGGAAATTTTTTCCTGAAAAAACGAAAAAGACCTCTTATTTATAGCCATTTGCAGCAAGGAATGCGTCTGTTCAGAAAAATCTGTTCAGACCCATTTTTTTCAGAACGTTGTGTCTTTTGGGAAAAGTAACGACTTTTCGGAAGGAATAAATCCTTTCAAACGAATTTACCGGTACGCGCGAATTTCAAATAATTTGTTGCGAAATTAATTCTGTTATTTAACTAACATTTTGAATTAATTTATAAGAGAAAAGAAATGAATTAACAAGATTGATTAAATAAATTTTGTCCAAAAAATATTATCAATCACATCCGAAGCCGAAGTCAAAGCCGAGCGAGCGACGACGACGCGAGGGGCACCTTCTTCTTAACCCTTTAAGAACTAAATGAAGTGTTTTCTAATATAAGGACAACAATTTCCTTTCTTCTACCAATATGGTAAAAATGACTTTTCATTTGCACTTTGCACTGACTTTCCATTTTCCCTCCAAAATTGGTTCCCCCACTTTCATTGGTTCTTTCACTTTCCATTTTATCTTTTTATTTCTCATTCACACCTTGCTAAACCCAACAGTTTTTACTTTGACTGAAGTTCTGGATAAACTGATATTACTGCAAGCAAGACAATATTCTCTGGTAACATGAAGGAAATTTGCATTTTATATTTTTAGTTTAGTCAGTCGTATGGTTGTTGTGTCTCTCTTTTTATCAGGTTTAGTCATCGGTTAGGCGGTTTGATCAGCCACATCAGTACGAACCCTTTATTAGCAGGTGTATTATGCAAGGAGATCTTGAGATTGGTATAGAGTCTTAGGAAAGTTGATGTCAAGTTGGGTCTCCCTGCAGCGATGAGTATTGAGAGATTGGAGCTTCTTGATGATGAGGAGCACATCTTAAGTGTCAGGATTGTTGACGGGGGGATTCACAGACTTAGGGTATTAAACAATTCTCTCTTGTTTGGTTATTCTTTCTTTTTTTTTTAAAAAAAAAAAAAATCTGATTTTTAACAACTTTTGAGATTTTATTGTTATTAAAGCATACTTGAATTTAGCATGTTTCTCATTCAAAAGATTAATGTGTTCTCTTATAGATTGATGTTTTTCAAGATTAAGCTTTAATGAAGCTTTTAACCCTTTGACTTGTGTGCTGAGAACTGAGGACAATAGTGAATATACCAATTTTTATGCATTTGAGGGATAGATAAGTGTGTATCTTCCTGATGCAAATCCTTTCTTAGAGCCAACTCTATTGGTTCTTTGATTTGGCATAAACGATGAAGGTTTGTTATATATGCACTAAAAATAACAAACATTGTCCATTTTAAGAATAATATACTCTCCATAGCTATTTTACCACATTATTCCTATTAATTGATGTTTAGTACTCCATCTGTCTCTATTTGCTAAATATTTCCTAATTTGATTTTTCTTTTTACTTGTATTTTTTGACAAATCAAGGAAGGACACTTTTTTTTCTTTCTATTAAACCTCCAATTTATTAACATCGAGTTAATGTCTTTGAAAAGTGTATTGAATAAATATGTTTAAAACTCGACCCAAAATATTTATAATGCACTTAGATCATGCATCCATAGCTGTTGATACTATTTGAGAGCTAAGTAGCTCAGTAAATTGGATCAGATATGTATATGATTAAAAATGTCACAGAATGAACAAAACAACTATCTCCACATGGACCTCTATACTAAATTCATTTTCATTGTTCTTTCACAAGTATTTTTTGTTCGAACACTGAAAAACAAAATGGAGCTCTGTATAAATACTTGGGATGCAATTATTCAATGTAAATAATACAGCCACAACTACAAAATAACACAATTGTTGCGCGCGCACGTATATCTGTATGTGTATATCCAAATCGCAAAAATCTTTCAATGTTGGACCGTGCTTGCACAGGCCACCTATTCCTAGTCTTAAAATAAAAAAAGATTTTCGTTTCTTTATATTATTGTACGTTAATTGTCAATTATATTTGAAGTTATTCTGTCCTAACATATAAAATCTTCAAACATCTAATTTTGGCTATGCCTTTGCGTAGATGCCAACAAGACCAAGATAAAAATACATATTTATGTATTAATTATGTCAAGAAATAATAAGCACAATACACTTTTTCCTACAGGAAATAATAGAACATTTTTTTCATAAATATATATTATTTTATTAAAAATATTTATTATTTTAAAGACAAGAATATATTTTTATAATTAAGAAAAAAAAAAGATAAAACCATTGAACATGAATATATGAATTCAAATCAAAATCTAATATGACTATTTCTTCACAAAATCTATATCAATGCATACGATGTTGATGGCTTGAGGAATATCCAATTAAAAAACAAGGCAAAAGAGACAAGGACAGAAACAATTTTCAACAACCAAGAAATACCCGGAATTATAAAATACTTTTCAAGAGAGAATAAAACAATTGCATATTAGAAATTTTAAAAAATAATATTATTAAAAGAAATCAATTGAAAATTATTTTTTAACAACTTTGAATATAAAATATTAGGAAAATAGACTTCAAGTGAATATATATATATATATATATATATATCAACTTAAAACTTAGAAGATTTTAAAATAAAAGTATTTTGAATATTGATATGTCAAAACTTATTTAATTAATATTTGCTAGCATTAATTTTTTTAAATATTGACTTATTATAGTGGCTACAAATTTAATTATCAATATATGGTTATGTAAAGTAATTAAAATTATTTAATTGAAGATATACACACTTTATGAAAAAAAATATTATGGAACTAGTTCAAATTCATAACTTATTTATGGAAAATAGCTATAGTTTAAAAATATTATAAAAAAGAAAAATATATTGTTTTTATAGCAAACCCATCTTCATTGCCTCTCCTCCCCCTCTCTCTCTCTACCCTTTCCCTCTCTCCCTATGTATTTTATAAATTATCACAAACCCAAGTTATTAGTTTGTCTATATTTGGATTTGTTCTTCAATATAACACAACGACTTGTTTTCTTAAGACTAAAATAAAGGACTGTTTTGAAATACTAGGAATATTTCATTCGGAATTAAAACATAAGAAACTTCCGAGTTATAGAATCAATTAATGAAAAAACTGGTTAAGATGACACAATCAATACGATTTATCTCAGATTAGATGGTCTAGATTAATGCCAAAAAATGGTGAACTAGGGTTAATCAAAGTTGTATGGATCAAAATAAAAATATAATCTTAAGCAATTGGAATTCATATGAAAAAGACATCTTACCACCATACCTTCTTTTCTTTCTCCTCTTCCATAGCTCCTAGACAACTACACAAGGCAATGCTTATTGATATAAGGGCTTCAAATATACATTTGCAAGGTGTTTCCACCACCTTTGAAATACTTGTCGTAAGCTAACACCATGTGCAAGACCTACTCTCCTCTCTCTCTCTCTTGCCATCTCCTCCCCCCCCCCCCCCCCCCCCCCTCTCTATCTCTCTCTCATGTCAATAAGAAGAAATTCATTCAAATGTATTATGTATCAATTATATTCAGTCAAATAGAGGTGAGTGTTTTGTTTAGTTCAATTGTATTCGAAAAACTGTATTTCGTATTTTTGTATCAATTGTATTTATATTCGTACGAATACAATATGCATTCATCCTCTCTGTCAAATGTATTTGTATCCAATAAAAGAGAGGATGAATACAATTGTATTTGTTGTATTTCGAATACAATTGATACAATATAAATAAAAAATACAATATAAAATAAATACAAAATACAATTTGTTGTATTTCGAATACAATTGATACAAAATAAATACAGAATACAATGTAAATTAAATGCAAATTAAATATAGAGTACAATGCAAAATAAATACAAAATATAATCCTATCCTCTCCTCCCTCTCTCGATCTCGCTCGCTTCTCTCCTCTTAATATGTATTCATTTTGATACAAATAAGTTTGTATTTGTATTTTTTTCTCTCCAAAATTCGCAAAAGAATACTCTCCTCTCTTTCCGAGATCTCATTCACCTCTTTTCTCCTTTCTCCCCCTAACGTTTTGCTATTATTCGTAATCAAGCAAACTATAGCTATATATAAGTGACTAATATTTGCTATTTTTGAAAGTTTCCCAAAAAAAAATTAACAAATACAAAAACATAATAAGCCTTTGACTTTAATAGATTGATAAAATTCAAAATATACAAAGTTACCATTAGTTATGTCTAATTTCATAAACTTAAATTAGAAAAATAAAAACTGTAATAGATACTTAAATTGTAAAGAAGGGTGACATGAGATCCCTACATTAAACCTCTCTGAGAAGAAAACCCAACTAAGACTGGGCACCGGACCGGAACGGTTTGACCGGGTCATTGACCGATACCGGGATGAATCGGATCGGAATTACCGGAATGGAGGCTCGATTCCGTTCTATATACCGGGATAGAACCGGGATGGTCCAGAATGGATCGGAATGGAACGGGATAGGATAAACGGAACGATACATATAGCTATTTCAAAAAATAATGTAATTTTTTTTTGAGTTATTTTGAATTACGAAAATATGAATGTTTTTTTTTATTTTTCTAAGTTTAATAGTTTTGAAATTTATAATGTAATTTTACTTCAGTTTATTTTAAAGATATATTTTTTAAAGTTTTACTTATATAAATTCATAAGTTAAGTTTAATAAAAAAAAAATTAACTTTTTGAGCTTAAGTTTTTCAATATTTGAATCCATAGCTGCTACCATTTGGGTGTGCACATGGTAATAATAAATTGCAAGCCACATATAAGAGAACTAAGTTGCACTGGGCAAGCGCGTTCGCTGAGCTAGACCTAGAATTGAACCCCCCTACTAAGGAGTTTCGATTTCAAGACTTCCATTGTGAAAGTCCAAAACCAAACCATCTAAGCCACCTTGGAGCGTATAATTCTCTCCATAATTTTGATGCCCTAGTTAAAGCAGCATTGTCAAAATTTTCGCCATATTTACTGCATAAACAAATTAGGCATAATACATAAATATGCTCTTTAACTTTATCTCATGTCACATTCATCCCCTTCAATTTTGAGTGTGCACAAGTAAACAGTTAAACTCGTATAAAATTGAACAAATAGACACACATGTCCTACGTGGAACCTACATGAAAATTTGAGTCCTATGTGGTGTCCTACGTGTATTATGCCACATATGACTCATGTGTCTAATTGTTCAACTTTATATAAGTTTAAGTGTCTATTTGTGCATACCCAAAATTGAAGGACATAAATATAAAAGGGAAAATGCATAAGTACCCCCCAAGCCTATGCCCAAAATCCCTGAGACACACCTAACCTTTACTAAGGTCCTACTTACCCCCCCCCCCAAACTTATTTTATATATAATTTTCTACCCCTTTTCCGCCTACGTGACACTATCCTTGAAAAAATTGTCAACACGTGCTGGGCCCACAAGATAGTGCCACGTAGGCCGAAAAGGGGTAGAAAATTAATTAAAAAATAAGTTCTAAATGTTAGGTGTGTCTCAGGAATTTTGGGCATAGGCTGGGGGGGGTACTTATGCATTTTCCCAATATAAATGAAGTCAAGTTAAATGACACATTTATATATTATGCCAAGAAAATATATTTGACTAGTTTCTTACAGAAACAAATGTGAGGTCTAAATCAGACATAAGCTGAGAGACAAATAAGACATCAAACTGATTAACATCAATATTTCACAGGTAATTTCAGAAGGAACTATTCCAACTACCAAGCTAAAGCAATCATATCAAATTTCCATATGAACATCAATTCTCAGTCAGCACGAATACTAGGTGAGCTGATAAAAGCAATGACCTCCTTTTCTCTATTCTTTTTGCATATAGCATGAAAATTGTCATCATACATTTCAGACACACACAACTCACGTGCAGTAGAAAACAAGACTTGAAAATCGAAATTAAAACTTTTAATGGTTAGTAGAAATCAGAATGTTAATATAAAAAAAGGGTTTAAACTACAACATCCGCACTAATCTTTTCTTAGATGACTTGCCTCCTTAGCATATGACACAAAAGGGTTGTTTAATTTGCACGTTAGCTATGGAGGAATTATAATGCAACAATTGTTTATGCAATGAAGGGACCATTTTTTGATAAAGTAATACTCCCTCCTTTTAAACAAGTATGACCTAGTTTGACTCGGAATGGAGTTTAATAAAAGAAAGAATGCCAAAATGCCCTTTAATTAATCTTGTGGTTCTAAATTAAAGTTATGTCAAATGTACCAAAATGCCCTTTAATCTTGTGGCCTTAAACATGTCACGTGGAAAGTTGAAGTTAAAATGTTGCCAAAAAAGGAAATGAGTCATTCTCTTAGTAACAAATTAAAAAGGAAACTAGGTCATTCTTTTTTAAACGGAGGGAGTAATTTTATTGAAATTCAAGGAAATGAACATGATCGTACACTACAAGTATACCAAAAAGTAGAAAACCTACAAAAATATACGTATGTTTTTTTTTATGACAAGGTAAACCCGCAACCGCTACCTTTTGGGTGTGCACGGTGCCATTATTTCCACCAGAAGTCATACTCAACACTTTAAGATAAGTCAGTTGTCCAATGTTTGCTAGAAAGCTGTCATTTAAAGAAGATCCATCCAATTAGTATCAATTGCCATGGAATTTATTCTATGACAATTGATATGGATCATAATCTACACGGGTGTGGAGGATGTTTCGTTTTCAGGGACAAAGGCGGGGGTCCATCTAATGACTTTCATGGTGTATGATCCCAAAGTGAAAATGGTTAGAAGTATATATGTTATAAAAATCTGTCTAGCTCGTTGGTGAAATCTATATAAACGTCATTAGGATGGAAGTAGGCAATGTTCACAGTACCTTACAAAGGAATGTGGCTATTGAAAAGCTTCCTTAACTCATCCCCGCTTGGCTTTCCTTTGGTTAATTTCCCTACGACAAGATTGACTACGTAGATCTGTGCTGAGAAGTACACAGCCGGCTTTCCCATATGAGTACCGTGACCAATGTCAACTGGATGTTTTCCTTGTAAGCTAAAAATAAAATTCACAAAATAAAGAAAATAACCTAGAGGGCCATCATTATAACATCCACTACTAAAAGGACTTTCGTCCTCAAAAATAAAGAGTCAAGAAGTAACTGACGGCTCGAACAGTTGGGGATACTAGGCTCGCAACTTATGCTCAATCTCCCAGGTAACCTCCTCGATTGGACAGTGTCTCCACTGAACCTTAACCACAGAAATATCTTTCAAGCACAACCTTCTGACATCCCTGGACAAAATAGAAGTATCAGTGAATTGTTCTCCAAAAAAGATGATAGCCTTTTGAGAAATATCAGCATTGTTGTCAGCGCAATTTTCATCCTCTTTTTTAATCCAGTTGACTGTCAGCTTCTTTGTTTTAGAACTGATCACAGAATGAAAGAACTTTGTGTTATTGTCTCCGTCAGAGAATCACTTCAACCCAGATTATTGTCTCTAGTAGGATTCTTCCTTCTTGATATGCATAATTAGCCGAGCGTTAACCCTGTTTCCTTAAGGGATACTGTGCATTCAATAGACTCTATTTTCTTCTTTAAGAAAAATATTTTGTATATTGTTTCTAAACTGGCTGATTCTACTTTGTTGTTTGTTATCAGGTTCTTCAATGTGTTGAGTTCACACCAACCTATATATATATATATATATTTAAAAAAAGTTCAAGACACATTTAGCTAAAAAAAATTCAATAATAAGCCAAATCTTATTATACTCTTTTATTATGTGTATGAGTGTATTTGACGAAGGAAAATAGGTGAGTTTTGTTACTTATTTTTTGTGTTCGGTACTTAAAAACAAAATATAGTATATGGGAGGTGAGGAGTGCGGCAGTGGAATGGGACTACAGGGTGAAATGAAGATGAGGTGTCTTGGAGGATTCCGATATGTCTATATTCAACGTGCAATGTCATATACAGAGTTATTTTTCTCATTTTTAAGGAACTTGTTTTTCTAGTACAATTTTATCTCGTGCCAAGGACAAAAATAGAAAAATACACTACCTTGATTAGGGAGGCCTGGAGGGTGCCATTATTTCCACCAGAAGTTATACTCAACAATTTAAGAGAGGTCATTTGTCCAATGTTTACGAGAAAGTTGTCATTTAAAGAACATCTCTCCAAGTATAAGTACTCCACCGCGCTTAGATTTCTTAATGCTTATATGTTAGAGTAAAAAACAACAACAATTTTTTCATATTTCAAAAGAAAAAGGGTAAGTTGAATAAAAATTGATTTTGAACTTACCGTCAAAAGATCCAAGAGAGCACTTCTCTCTTCCTCCCAACAACCATTCGCCACAATTGCTATAAGAAAAAAAATACTAACAACAAAAACTTAATGTTCCCCATATCTCCACTATTGCTCTACTTTCTTTTCTAACTAACAGAGTGTTTATATAGAGCTACAACTTTTTTTACGGTTTAATAGACCTCAATAGCTTTGACTTAGCATCTCTTTATATACAAGTATACGTTTACTTGATAAGTCTTCGAAAGTAGCATTGTTCCTATCTAGTCACTTCACTTGTCAAAAGTCTTTGATTTTTAATTGGGGAAAATCCACGGAATGTGCATCATTTTGTCTTCGTTAAATCAATGGACAAGATGGATAATATTGAGGGACAATCGGTCATGTCCGTCGATTTTTGTTAGTTTTAAAAATCGACATAAATTAGTTCTTGAAAAAGAAGAGAAAACAATATATTTTGCTGAAGTGATTTTCTTTATTCACAATCTGATATATGTACAACTTGATTTTTATACAGCTTGATACAAATCAATCTAGCCTAGCTTTAGGTAAGAAATTGTGATCCCCAATTAATGGGATTTGATCTACTAATATGGAAACTAAATAGACAAGAATATATGTACAAGATATGTATTTTCTCAACACTCTCCCTCAAGTTGGAGAGTGAATATCATGAAATCCCAACTTGTTGCGCAATGTTACAAATTGATCTTTTCCCAAAGACTTTGTAAAGATGTTTGCTAATTGAAAGTGTGCAGGAACATATGAAGGACTTATCAGTTTTGCTTGCAACTTTTCTTGAACTATGTGACAGTTTATTTCAATATGTTTTGTTCGCTCATGAAAGACTGGATTCACTGCAATATGTAAGGCAGCTTGATTGTCACAAAATAGTTTTGCAGGAGTCACATTTGAGATCCTTAAGTCTTGAAGTATATAGCTTAACCATGTAAGTTCTAAACAAGTGTTCACCATAGCTCGATACAACGCCTCTGCTGATGATCTAGAAACAACTAATTGTTTCTTTGATTTCCATGAGATAAGTAAATTTCCAAGAAAAATACAGTATTCTGTAACAGACCTTCTTGTGGCTCGACAACTACCCCAATCTGAATCACAAAAGGCCTTTAAAATAAGATTGTTTGTGGAAGGAAATAACAAACCTTGACCAGGAGTACCCTTGATATATTTGAGAATTCACACAATAGCATCACAATGAGGTTTTCTAGGCTCTTGCATAAATTGGCTAAGTGTCCGAACAGAATAGACAATGTCAGGCCTTGTGATGGTGAGATAAAATCAATCTACCAACTAGTCTTCTGTATTTTGTTGGATCATTCAGTACAATTCCATCTGTAGAAGTTAGCTTCAAATTTTGTGCCATTGGAAACTTTTTAGGCCTTGCTCCTAAGATTCCTGAATCTTGCAAAATGTCTATTGCATATTTTCTCTGAGACATAAAGATGCCCTTCTTTGAACGAGAAAACTCAATACCTAAAAAATACTTCAACTCTCCAAGATCTTTAATGCGGAAGCGTTTGAGAAGAAACCTTTGATGCGTTCAATTTCTTAAAGATCATTTCCTGTGAGAAGTATGTGGTCAACATAGATAAGTATTGTTATGAATGATGAACCTTTTTCCTTGGTGAAAAGGGAATAATCAACCTTTGATTGTTGAAAACCAGCTTTACGGATAGCTTCTGAAAATGTGAGAAACCAATTTCTCGATGATTGCTAAAGGCCATACAAAGATTTGTGAAGCTGACATACAGTGTTCTCCCCCTGTCCGTGCAGACCTGGTGGAGATTAAATGTGAAAACATTTTACTCTTTGGATATACATAGTCCCCATATACTCTTTTGAAGATATGAAGTTCAATCTTTACACTTTACTTAACTCAGAACTCAAGTCTTAAAATAAAGTTAAAACATTTGTAAAAGACCTTTAGAAAACTCTATGAACTTCTCTTGACTTGACTCTTAACTTTCCTTGAATTGAATTATGGATTCAAGTCTCATGATCTCATTTTTATGGATTATTTCATGATGTTTAGACGTACCTTAGAGTGTAGAAATCAACTAGAAAACTTAGGGACGTTGCTAGGGAACTCAAACGGAAAGAAGTGGGAAAGGGGTAGAGAACTTGGCGTCCCTGGCGCTCTGAGTGGCGAGGGGCGCCAGAGTTGAAACTACATGGGGTGCTCTGGCTGACGCGGCACCCCAGAGGCCAAACTTCAGAGAACTTTGTGGGGCGCTCTGAGTGGCGCGGTGCCCCACCCTTTTTCCCAGATTTTTGACGAATTCTCTTGGTCGTTTTTCAACTCTAAACCCTCTAAATTCAATTGGGTCTTTCCCAAACACTTAGATTCAACTACATAATCAAAATATGCAAGAATCTACTTAAAACGACATCTAATTTTATGAATCAAACTCAAGAACTTCTCAACAACTTCAACAATTAAGATTCAAACGAAACTTTCAACAATATTCATCAAGAACTCATAAACTCTTCTTTCAAGAACATAATTACAATGAATCAAGCATGGTTGGAGCGTGGGTGAACTAACCCAACGCTATGTGATCTCACATACCTCGTAGGGATCACCCCTTGACGAAATCCACAAGCAATTCTTCAAGAACTTGACGATTCCTTGTCTCTTCTCCTCTTTTCTCCTCTTCTTTTCTTTTCTCTCAAAACCCTAACTCTTTTTTATGAACGTAAACTGAACCAAATCAGTTTAGGTCCCAACCTAATTACCAAAAACGAAATTTAAATAATTGGATAGTGAATAGACCATAATACCCTCCTAAAATCCGGTTTTGACTTTCCTTATCTAGACAATCCAACTTTGAATGGACATATCTCCCTCATACGAACTCGGAATTGAGAAAACTCGGCGGCGTTGGAAATATAATTCAAAGATCTTTCCTACGGTATCTGGTAGCACACCTAACTCATCCTGAACTAGGAGTTATGGTCGTTTGAAGTTGACCCAAAACTCAAACTTAACATAACTTAACCAATTTTCCATATTTTTTCATTCTTTCCAAATATGACTCTTTCTAATTCTAGCTCTTTCTAGTTTTTCAAATAGCGAGGTGTTACGATTTTTCTTAATGGTAGATGAGGAAGAACATAGATAAATTATCATTTAAATAAATTATGTTACAAAAATATCCATATAAGGGAGGTTAGTGTAATATCTCAAATCACAAGAGAAATCAGTGTTATTAAAGCAAATCTAAAGGGAGGTTTATGAAATTAATCCATCCGTTCACTTTTACTTGTCACTTATTCCTAATTGATTGCTGCCCGTCCTGGTGGAGTTTTCCAATGAATTTTTGGTATGTTGCAGCCTTTTGAATCTAGTTTCACTAGAGAATCAAGCGGTATGCCATTTGTCTTCTCCTACACCAAGATAGAAACATTTTGGTTAGACCATACAAATTGTGATTAGAAGAAAAGACAAATCTGGAGGCCAACTTCAAAAATTGACTCCTGTCAACCCAGAAGGATTTTTACCTTAGATTCTTGGATATGCCATAGCGTTCAAAGTCTAATTTATAAAGAGTCAAGTCGCTTATCATTTGGACGCTACACCAAGTTATGAATGTTTTAGTGAGACTGCACATATTTATGAAAAGAACCGCCAGATGTAGAGACCAATTTCAAAAATTAATTTTCGTCAATCAGGATTTTGCTTTGTTTATCGGATACTTCTGCGAGTGTGATTTCTGAAAAAGCAAATAGATTACAATTTTGACATTGGACTTGATGGTGCGATAAATTGAAAATTAACCACAACGTGAGTATAATTTATAGATATTAAAAGTTGGTAACATAAATATTGTTACTACAAATTATGAAAAATTATAATGGAACCAAATTATGAAAAGAAAGTTTCTCTCTGTGTATGAAAGGTTTCCTAGTAAGGTTAGACTTAGGTATGGGCCGTATGGCGGTGGTAAAATTCTTAAACTTTGCTATAGTTTTTTTTTTATGAGAACAACTATGCACACAACGTAGACCATGGGGGTATTAAAATATGAAATTCTAACAAATCCAAATAGATATATATTTTTTTTAGAAGAGAGTTTCCAAACATTTCAACATGACTGCTTGTTTGTCATTAAATTTGAAAATAAGGGCATTTTGGTCATTCCATTCTAGCAAGCTGATATCCATTCAAATAGTGTCTTACATTTTGCTGTTGGATAAACACGTAGTGGCTCTTCTTCTCTGTCTCTATCTCTTTTTCTCTGCTTACTTAATAAATAAATAAAAAACCAGGCAAGCACAAACTGCAACTCTTCTTCTTTGATTATCTTTTTTTTGTTTGGTTTTATTTTTATGTTTATTGCTTAATTATCTGCATATTCGAGGGCACAACCAGATTTTATGAGTTGTTTCTCAGACGTCATCACATGTATTGGATATCATCTTCCTTTAGTTGGCTAAGATTTCAAGAGCCCTTCAAGTTAATCTCAGGTTTTACCTTCTAAATGCAAGTATTTTTAATTTATACTATGTTACAAGACAATTTTTTGTTAAAGATTTCTCTTTTATTAAATTAGGTGAGTTTGTTCGAAAAGATAATGGGTGTTAAAGTTATCTGTTGATTTATTATAGGACATGTAGGGTAGATGTTGAAGTGTGAGCTTGTTGTGTTGATCGAAAAAAATCTGAAATTAGGAATTTTGGGTTTTGAAACACTGTTTCGAGAAAAGTTATGAATAGAAAATAAGAGAGTAAAAATTCTGTCTAGAATCAAATACTGCAATAGATTGAGCAACAAAAATCCTAACATTATTTGAGGTCAAACAAAATTTGCAAATAAAGTAAGGAGCGACATTAGCTTAGGTGTTTAAACGTATTGAAGAAATCAAGAAATTCTAGCTGCCTAAGTTTGGTAGTAGGAGTTACCCGACACGGCCAGTAAAATAGTCGATGTGCGTGTAAGTTGGGCGGAACATTATCATTATCAATGAAAATCAACAAGTTTTAGGGTAATTTGATCATGAAACATCATATAAGGTACGTGCCTCAAGAATAATGATTTAAGATTGTAGGTGTGCTTTGCAAATTGCTCCGTCTTGTAAGCTGACTTTAGGTTACAGAACACAGAAACAGTCTCCTCAAATTGTTGAGAAGGCCACATATAATGACATTAGGCAATACGATGACTGAAATAGTTTGACTTATAAATAGCATTTTGCGGCAGCCAGAACAACTACCAAATTTAACTTAATTCTAAGCTTTGTAATGTTCCAAACACCAAATATTTTCTCAAGTGAAAAATAGTACGATAATGGCTGCCTAGATGGAATCATCCAAGAAGAATAACGTAGAGGTGAAGGCTCTATTACAGAGTGTTAACAACAAAGCCATGTTCACCGAAAAACACAATGAGGAACGTGAGACAAATCTTAAATAAATGACAATTAGTGTCTATCAACAAAAATGCATTTTCAGATGACATATCAATCATCTAATAGATGAGTGTAAGAGTGACAATGGTGTATATCAAATGAGCACAGTAATCAACTTTCCCCTTGTTTTTTTTAAATCAAAACAAGGTAGAGGTCACAGTTAACAAGAAGACAATCAAATTTAGTCGGATACTTCCTTATGTTATCACTACAAAAAAAACATGGTTATTGCGACGGTTTTTTATAGGTAATACGGCGGTTTCAAACCGTCACAATACAATATAACGACGTTTTACGAAACTGTCGTAATCTCGTCTGTCACAAACATTTTACGACGGTTTTTAAGAAACCGTCGTAATATATATATATAAACCGTCGCAATATTCCTTTGTTAATGCTCCCCCCCCCCCCCCCCCGCAACTTGGTAATGTGCTTCAGATTGAGATAGCATTTTTTTTCCGTAAGATTTCTTCCACTACAAAAAAACTGGGGTTATTACGACAGTTTTTTTTATAGGTAATACGACGGTTTCAAACCATCACAATGCACTATAACGACGTTTTATGAAAATGTCGTAATCTCGTCTGTCACAGACGTAATATATATATATAAACCGTCGCAATATTCCTTTGTTAATGCGACATTTTAGAAACCGTCGTAATATATATACAATCTCGTCTGTCACAGACGTAATATATATATATAAATCGTTATAATATTCCTTTGTTAATGCGACATTTTTTGTTGTATATTGTGGCGGTTTATAACCGTCGTAATTGTAAAAAAATATTTATATATCACGACGGTTCGAAATCGCTGTAATGATCAGTTCGTGGCGCCATAAATAATCATATATTCTAATTTTGTCAATTCATATTTACATCCTATTTATTGCACCATATATTTAAATTTGTATAATTAGTAGTTTTAACACAACATAAAAGATCAAATGAGCAAAATATTCATCATATTAAACAAAATTACTCCAAAATTACATCATCAAAATACTAGTGTTATTCAAAGCTCTAAAATTACATCATCAAAATACCAATTTCAAGTGTTATTCAAAACTTCAAAATTACATCATCAAAATACTAATTTCAAGTGTCATTCAAAAAGAATATCCAAAAGAAGATACTAAAAATGATTTCCAGTTTATACTTAGTCCTCCATCCTTTATACTTTCATCTGAAGATTCTAATCGATGGTTGGTCTGATTGGTGACTGATGAGCACCACTTTCTAAATCTGATGCCTGCAAAAATAAAATAAAATATATTAATTGACAGGAAAGCTGATGATCATATACTCCAAAAATATATGTATCAAAGAATGACTACAAGTATTCATACAACCCACTAATTATTTTGTAACGGGGGCAACCTATTGTAAGGATAGTAACAACATTATGGTATTTTTTTACCCAGAACAGGTAAAATGCTGTCCAAAAACAAATTGGTATCTATTGTGAATCGAGACGAGGGAAACTTTTCACCACCAAGTCTGTGAAGGCAAATCAGAAATGACTTCATACCGAAGAGTACGTAAAGAAAGAGTTAAGACTCTTAGATATGTTCTTAAAAAAAGAGTGCATATAAAACATAGATGTTTATAATGGTCATACCTGTGGAGGAGGTGGAAATAAGTGAGCAAACTCTTCAGGGATGTTTCCTATGTTCTTTTGATATAAGCTGAGTAGCGCATTTAATTGTGATTTCATACTCGTCATCTCTTGCTGCCACTTTGGAGTTGGATTACTAGAGCTAGATGAACTCACATTAACATGCTTAAATCTCCTAGATGTTTGTTTGAATGCCATAGTTGGAACAACACCCAAGCCTAACCCTCGAACACGACCTGGATGTTCGGGACCGAGTACTATGCCAAGAGCATCATTAGGTGAAACTTCGACAATACTTTCTGGCCTTTGACTTCGAATTTCTTCAATTTTCTCCTGTGAAAACAAGCATACTATTGTGTCAAATACTAGTTGATGACTCTATGAAGATAGAGGGACCATGTATCTTTGTATTACAAATTTCCAGATTGTACAATTTGGTATCGTCTTCAAATGCTATTGTCTCTGATTCACAACAAGCAACCCATTAAGAAGAAGGGCAAGAACAACAGGTTGTTGCTGCTGCATGGTAGAATTAGTACACAGAGGAAGACTAATTTTTGGTCCTCAATAACACAATTGAAGCATTAGTCTTTTTTGCTATGTCACCATAACCAGAAATCTGATTAAATAGCTACTCGAGTAATCATATATAAAGAGAATACTTACCCCAATCTCTCTAGCCGCCTCAGTTACATAACTTCCATCCTTTCTCTTATGAGTCTCAGTCCACATTTTGCCTCGATCAACAGCTTTTCCCTTTGCCATCTAAAATTTTCAAATTGTAAGACATTAATAATTAATTAAGAGTATATTTATCTAAGAACATTGTATTAAACTACCATTTCAGCTCTTCTTCTAGCCAAACTCTTAGCACCTCCGGTATGAGGAATTTGATTTTGTCGAATCTGTTGATTCTTCTTGCAAAGTTTCTACAGGTTAAATTGGAACAATATGAACAGTTAACTTCAGGTAAAGAAGAAATATGTGACAGAAAAGAAGAAGCAGTAGAAAGTAAATAATCGGTCACAACAATGGCAGAGAAGAACAAGCAATAGAAAGAAAAAAAGGAAGCATTAAGTACTTGTGTTTTCTCGTCCATGCGATAATTGACAAACAGTGCCCATTGATCCATGGGTATGCCATTCGGAGATTTTCTAATGATCTCTTCTTTACTCAATAATGGATTTTTCGCGGCATGCCATAATTTATGCCTGTGGTCCTTCCACTTTTTGTTAAGATTACTGCCAGCCCATTTTTTTGCTTTTTGATGATCAATCATAAAGAGAAATCGAGCCTTCAAAAAGCAATGTTAGTTTACTGCAGTTTTACATATATAACTAAAAGATTAAAGCTAAGCAAAATAATTAACAAGGAAGTACCATTAGGATTTCATCAAAAACACGATCCAAGTAAGAATCTGGCATGTCTGGCCATTTTTTAAAGCTGATTGGAAAGTACAGAGCATTTGTGGCAAGCTGCCCCATAACTCCTGCAATTATGCCGGCTGCTTTTCCAATAGGTACAGCATATTCATCGCATTCTACAATTATCCGCAATCCCTTTTCCATGTTATGGACATCCCTGATCTTCATTCTAACCGTTTTTGTTACTTGATGTTGATCTAAAATAAAATAAAGATCAAATTTACGTTAGTTGCTAAGAAGGTTAAAAATTATAATAAAGTTTATCGTTTGTATGTACCTATAACATCGACAAACCAATCATGATTGTCTTCGTTGTCTTTACGTTTAGTTGGCTTTGAAGAAACTCCATCGAAAGTAGATGGAACGATAGATTGTGAAGACTCTCCATCAGATGATGAAGATGGAACATGTTGACTTGTTTTTTATTGTGATTGTGATGATGAAGATGAAGCTTGAGCCTGTGGTTGAAATAGTGATGACTCACACTGAAAATAATCTACTAGCTCAATAACTCAATAGAACATCCAAATTGCTAATTTTGAGAATCTTTTATTAAATTGACTTATGAAAGTTAACTGTAAGTCGTAATGGCAACTTAAAAGCTACAAAGCGTCGAAACTAAATATGAAAAAACTCTATTACGAGTGATGTTTCACTGTTATTAATAGGTGAAGCTACATTTTGAATTCCTGATTACAGGCTCAACAATTTAATATACATTCAACACATGTGTATGATACCAAATTTAAAGCTAAATGGCCAAAACTCCTTAAATACTTACGCAATGAATGGCATGACTTGTGGACAATTGAGTACCACATATCGATGTGCTTGGCGTTTCACCATAGGTGACAACTCAAATGTTTCAGCTCCTACTCCTTTACCAACTGGTGGAAAAATACTAGAATTTGTTGAGCCTCTGTCCTCAGGATAATCATTAACACGGTGTGGCCTATTAGTTCTTGTCTCGATCTCTTCAAGATATTGAGAAAAAAAGTTAAGAGCGTCTTCAGCAACGTGTCCTTCAGCTATGCAAGCTTCTGGTTGTGACATGTTTCGCACAAAGGACTTCAAGTGTCCTAAATACCTGACCACAAGATGAATAATTAGTAAATAGATACAATTTTACATATTTGACTTAAAGAATAACTTCCAATTAAAAAATGAAATTTTAATTACCTTTCAATAGCATACATCCACCGATACTGCACTGGACCCCCAAGTTTTGCTTCAGCGACTAGATGACAAGTCAAATGAACCATGATTGTAAAGAATGTGGGAGGAAATAATATTTCTAAGTGGTTAATAGTGTGAACATATCGAGACTGCAGCTTGTCAAGGTCTGACAGACTTAAGTTTTTGGCACATAGTTGTCGAAAGAACGAACTCAACTCCATTAGCACGGCAGTCACCTTATCAGGTAAAACTTTACGTATTGCAATTGGTAACAACTGTTCCATGAGAATGTGAAAGTTATGACTCTTCATTCCAAAGATCTTTCGTTGTTTCAAATCAATACATCTCGAAATGTTGCTTGCATATCCATCAGGCATTTTGACATTCTTTAAAGTTCTCAAAAATACATCTTTCTTAAAACCATTTTTCTTTGTATTTGAAATAGTAAACAAAGAAGGCTTATAATTTCCATTTTCATCTAGCCAAAGTTCTTGTCTTATACCCATTTCTTTAAGATCCTTTCGAGCTTGAGGATTGTCTTTTGATTTTTCAGAATCACTAAGCAAAGTGTATATCAAATTCTCACACACATTCTTCTCAATGTGCATAACATCTAGATTATGACGCAACAAGTTAGATTCCCAATAAGGAAGGTCAAAAAATATGCTTCTCTTTCTCCATTGTCTCGATTCATCTTTAACAAGTTTTCCTTTAGCTCTTTTGCGCTTATTATTCATCTCGGGTTTTTTCCCAAAATTAACTGGAATGCCCTCCATTTGTTTCAAGATGTCTGATCCTGATAATGTAATTGGTGGCTCCCGTTGCTCGATTTTTCCATTAAAACGAAGTCGTTGTAATCTAAACCGATGGCCACTTTCAAGAAAACGACGATGTCCCATAAAACACCATTTTCTACTATGAATCAACCTATAAGAATTTGTAGCAAAATTACATGTGGGGCAAGCAAACTCAGTGTATGTGTTCCATCCAGATAAGTTACCAAGCCCGGGAAAATCACTAATTGTCCACATTAAAGCTGCACGCATTTTAAATGTTTCTTTTTTTGAAGAATCAAATGTTTGCACTCCATCGTACCACAATTCCCTCAACTCTTGGATAAGAGGTTGTAAGTAGACATCTATGTCATTTCCTGGCATTTTTTTTCCTGGAATGATCATTGAGAGAATGAATGAAGATTGCTTCATGCATTCCCAAGGAGGACGATTGTATGGAATAAGAATCACTGGCCAAATACTATAGGTTGTTGACATTGCTCCAAAGGGATTAAAACCATCACTAGCTAGGCCTAGCCGTACATTTCGAGGGTCCGTAGCAAATTCAGGATGAAGCAAGTCAAATGTTTTCCAAGCCTGAGAATCCCTAGGATGTCTCATCAATCCATCTTGGTTACCCCCCAAAAAATGCCATCTCATAGATTCAGCAGTTTTAGAGCACATGTACAGTCTTTGCAGCCTTGGCTTTAGTGGAAAGTAACGCAAAATCTTTGCAGGTTGCTTTTTATTTTTATCTTTCCATCTAGATGTCTTGCATTTTTTGCATTCTTGCAAGCCTTCATCGTATTTTCCAAAATATAACATACAGTCATTTGGGCAAGCATGTATCTTGGTATAATTAAGACCAAGTGTATTGATGGTTTTCTTGGCCTCATAAAATGAAGCAGGAATCTTGGCATCTTCAAAGGCATCTTTTAACAATTCCAATATCATACCCATCGCTTTGTCAGTCATTCGGCACAAACACTTTATGTGATACAATCTGATTAGAAACGACAATTTGGAATACTTTTTACACCCTTCGTATAATGGTTGCTTGCCATCTTCAATCAATTCAAATAACTTGGCATAATCTTCATCCTGCCTTTCAGTATGCTCTTTATTTAATATTTTTTTCTCCATTTATAGGCTCACAAGACACATCAGGTACATTGATATTGTTTTCAATGAACCTAGAAGCATTATTAACCATGAATTCCATTGGACTATGGGGCTGCAAGGTCTCTTCTACATCACGTGTACTCTGAAATGTTTGTGTTATAGTTGCATTTGAATCTTCACCATGAAAATACCAAAATTTATAATTTTTCTGGAAAAGGCTTTAAAGTTAAGTGTTCTTGAACTACATCTCTTTCATGCCACTTATTGAAGCCACACCTCGAACATGGACACTTAATTACATGTCCGTCAATAGATCCATACTCAAAGGCAAAATTCAGAAAGTTCCTAACCCCATCTACATATTCAGGAGTATTTCTTGGCTTGCCAATCCAAGATTTATCAATTGACATGGCTAGAAAGAACGACATAGCAATTCAACTTAAAATTAAATAATATCATAATATCAAAATGAAAAGTGTAAATAACAACTAAGCTTTTCAAGAAAAATACTCTAATTGTAATGCTAACAGTTTGAATTCCTTATTTTCAAGAAAAATACTCTAATTTTCTTACTTAATTGAGTAAAAGAACTGCAGTTCACTAACTAGTTTGCAGAACTCATATCTAGTATTTTGTATATTACATCATCACTATCAGATTCTCAATCTACATCCCAAACAATCAAAGTAAAAAACTAAAAATAGAACCTATCAAATGCCAAAATTACTGAGAATTTTCTTACTTCTAGCAAGACAGAAGGCCAATACTGATTTTTGTAATTCTAGCCAATTCATATTTTTACCTATCAAGCCAAATATGAAATTTAAGTTAATAGCACCAGTAAATTAATATGAGAAGTGACTCGAAAATGTAAAGAAAGTGAACTCTAAGGCTTGAAACTGGAAAAGAAAGTGAACTCTAGATCATAACTTCAGTATTTCTGTAAGGCTCCTCTTTGGACTACAATTAAACTATAACATGCAAAATCAAACTATAACAACAAATCTCTACAGAATAAGATAGAACTATAACAAAAACTAAAACCCCTAACAAATCTCTACAGAATTGTACAGAAATATAACAAAAAGTAAAACCCCAAATAAATCTCTACAGAATAATACATCAAACATGCATGACCCAAACAAATCGCTACAAACTCAAACATGCATGACCCAAACAAATCGCTACAAACTCAAACATGCATGACCCAAACAAATCGCTACAAACTCAAACATGCATGACCCAAACAAATCTCTACAAACTCAAACAAATAGATGATAAATAGATTCATAAAAAATTCAGATTCACTCAAAAAACTTACAATTGGTTGAGGTTTGAGAGCTTACATTGAAAATTTACAGTGAATTGAGTGTTATTTAAAGTGAATTGAGAGCTTACCGTGATTTGAGCTTGATTTATTGAGTGATTGAGAGCTCAATATCCTTCAGCTACGGAACATAAATGCTTTGAAGTAAGGAACTAAGGAAGTAAATAAGGAAATAAGAATAAAATAATTTCAGTAATTAGCAATTTAAATGGCTGTCAGCGACCAAATTAGGCAAATTGCTTTTTTTTCGCATTTGAGTAATAAATATTTAATATTCTAATATTTATAATTATTAAGGAAAGGAGAATAATAATTAAATATACTAAAATAGATGAGAAAATTTAAATGTAAGGAAAAGATGGTAATAAATATAGTTGGACAAATTATACTACTTTAATAAATAAATGAGTAAATCAAAGGATATAATAATTTTGTTGGGTAAATTTTAATTTTTTAAAAATATTAATGGCGGTTCAAACCGTCGTAATTTAAGTCCGAACCGCCGCTACTAAAATATTTAAAATGACGTATTATAAACCGTCGTATTATTTTATATTTGTGGCGGTTTTTGGAAACCGCCGTAATAAAACCGCCGCAATATTTTCGTTTTTTTGTAGTGTATTGATTATACTATTATGCATTATGTTACCCTTTTTTTTAATAGTGCTCTAAATTAAGAGTGATATTATAGCATATTGCATCCAGGGAAAAAGTAGCAGAAAAATTTGGGTACTTTGAGGCATTATGGTCAAATGCAGGACTAGAACATGAATTGATTTTGCTATTAATTCTACATCTTAGTATATTCTCATTTTTACATAAATGGGCATATTGCTAGGGATTCGTACAGGGTGGAGAGGTTAAAACTCTGTTATGATTCTAGAAATTGGAAAGAACAGCGGGAGCAAATGCATATGAATTTTCATAGAGAAGTAAAATTAATACAATGAAAACAATCAAATGAGTTAATTTAGAAAGAACAATGGAACTACAGAATCATTTGTGGACGGTGTGGGACTTGCAAAGGAAATAAAATCCACTTTGGAACAGACGGGTGTACTGGACCAAAAAGATGACCGTATGAGCTGAATTAGGGGGGACACAGGTCAACTTTTAAGTTATATTGCAGTATATTTGATGCGAAGTTTGTGGGGTTCCAAGCCCATTTTGGTTAAAGTCTTAAGTTGGTACAACTTCATATCAACTAAATCTTACCAAGATAATTACATAGTTGCAAAGTTTGAAACTTTGGTATTTTTTATATGTCATTGGTGACATCATTAGGAGTAGATTTCTCCTATAAATAGAGAGCCATTTTGCTCATTTCCAAACACACCAAGTTAGAGAGAAAACACCATTTTGAGAGCAAAGTGAGGTATTCCATAGACTATACAAGAAAAGTAGTCTGTGAAGAAAAATAGAGTGTGAGCGATATTTTAGTAAGGTGAAAACCAAATGAGTGTTATTCCTTTTGAGTGTGTAGTAGTCATTTTGAGTATTGTATTCGTGACTACACAGTGTAAAATTCCTTACTATAGTGATATCAGTTGCTCCTCTTGACCCGTGGTTTTTCCCTTATTAAAAAGGGTTTCCACGTAAAATTCTTAGTGTCATTATTTTCCCATTTAATTTCCATCACTTTGACCATATATATTTTTGTGTTTGTCCGTGTTTTCCCAACAAACTGGTAACAGAACCAAATATTTATCTGAGTATGCTCTGTGGTTGCAGCACAGTCTGAACTTCCACATCAGAAAAGATTTACTTTGGTTTGCAATATCTATATTTTTTGGGGATAAACAATGGAAGCCAACACAAGTAGAATGGTTACTTTAAATGGTGTTAATTATGCCATTTGAAAGGGGAAAATGGAAGATCTTCTTTATGTCAAGAATTTTTATCAACTAGTCTTTACCACTGTAAAGCCTGATAATAAAACAGATGAAGAGTGGAATTTGTTGCATAGACAGGTTTGTGGATTCATTAGGCAATGAGTTGACGATAATGTGTTGAACCATATTTCTAGGGAGACACATGCTCGAATCCTATGGGAGCATCTTGAAAGTTTGTATGCTCGGAAAACTGGCAACAATAAAATGTTCTTAATAAAACAGATGTTGAGTTTAGAGTATCATGATGGTTCTCCGATGACAGACCATCTGAATAATTTTCAGGGGATGAGTCAAGCTGGGTTGTGGACACTGGTGCCGCATCTCACGTGACATCAAAGAAATATTTTTTCTCTTCATATACTCCTGGTGATTTTGGAACCTTGAGTATGGGTAATGAGACTGTTACTAGGGTGGTTGGTATTGGTACAGTTTGTTTGGAAACTAGTGTTGGAACTAAACTAGTTTTGAACAATGTGAAACATGCACCTGATGTTCGTCTGCACCTAATTTCTGTTGGTGTTTTGGATGATGAAGGATATGTTAGTACCAATGGTGATGGAAAATGGAAATTCATTAAGGGTTCCTTGGTTGTGGCTCGTGGTAACAAACGTCGTGGTCTATACTGGACTATGGCTTCTGCTTGTGTTGATATGGTGAATGCAGTTGAGAGCGATAACTCTTCAACGTTATGGCACAAGAGGCTTAGCCACATCAGCGAGAAAGGACTTAATGTTCTAGCCAAGAAGAAATTATTGTTAAATTTCAAAATTGCTAAATTAGAAAAGTGTGAGCACTGCTTGGCTGGTAAACAAAATAGAGTTTCTTTTAAGTCCTACCCTCCTTCAAGAAAGACATAGTTGCTTGAATTGGTGCACTATGATTTATGCGGTCCAATGAAGACAAAGACATTAGGTGGTGCATTCTACTTTGTCACTTTTATTGACGACTGCTCGAGAAAACTTTGGGTCTATGTCTTGAAGACTAAAGACCAAGTGTTAGGTGTCTTCAAGCAATTTCAGGCTTCAGTTGAAAGAGAAACTGGAAAGAAATTGAAATGTATTCGTACTGATAATGGTGGTGAATATTATGGACCATTTGACGAATACTGCAAGCATCAAGGCATTAGACACCAGAAGACTCCTCCGAAGACTCCTCAGCTAAATGGTTTGGCTGAAAGGATGAACAGGACCTTGATGGAAAGAGTTAGATGTTTGCTTTCTGAAGCAAAGTTGCCGAGCTCATTTTGGGGTGAGGCTTTATTGACCGCTGCACATGTTATTAATCTATCTCCTGCTGTTGCTTTGCAAAGTGATGTACCAAATACTGTTTGGTATGGAAAGGATGTTTCCTATGACCATTTGGGAGTATTTGGTTGCAAAGCTTTTGTACAGGTGCCGAAAGATGAAAGGTCAAAGTTAGATGCCAAGACAAGGCAGTGCATCTTTGTTGGATATGACCTAGATGAATTTGGTTACAGGCTATATGATCTAATTGAAAAGAAACTTGTGAGAGGCCGTGATATTATTTTCATGGAGAATCAAACAATTGAAGATATTGACAAAGCGGAGAAGCTAGAATCTTCAAGTTTTGATGCTATAATTCATCTAGAAGAAGTTCCTCACACAAGTATGCATGATGTTGTTGGGTTTGATGATCACGGTGACGCCCTTAATCATGTATCGAATCAACATGTTGATGTTGATAATAACAATGATATTGTTATTGATGATCCTCCTGCTCATGAAGTTGTGGACGAATCAAATATTTCGCTCAGGAGGTCCACAAGGCAGCAGGTTCCTTCCTCTCGTTATTCACCCAATGAGTATGTATTACTCACTAATGGGGGAGAACCTGAATGTTATGAGGAGGCCATAGAATATAAGCACAAGGATCAATGGATTGAAGCCATGCAAGATGAGATGAAGTCTCTGCATGAGAACCACACTAATGAGTTGGTAAAATTGCCCAAGGGCATGAGAGCTTTGAAGAACAAATGGGTGTTCAAAGTTAAAGTTGAAGAACACAACTTGAAGCCAAGGTACAAAGCTAGATTGGTTGTTAAAGGATTTGGTCAAAGGAAGGGTATTGGCTTTGACGAGATAATTTCTCCTGTTGTGAAAATGTCCTCGATTCGTACAGTTCTGGGTTTGGCTGCTAGTCTTAATTTAGAGATTGAGCAGATGGATGTGAAGATGGCTTTCCTTCACGGTGACCTAGAAGAAGAAATTTATATGGAACAACCTGAGGGCTTCAAAGTAGAAGGTAAAGAAAATTTTGTGTGCAAACTCAAAAAGAGTCTTTATGGCTTAAAGCAAGCTCCTAGACAGTGGTACAAAAAGTTTGAATCTGTTATGAGGGTGCAAGGCTATACGAAGACTTCTTCAGATCATTGTTTATTTGTACAAAAATTTTCTGACAATGATTTTATCATCCTCTTGTTGTATGTGGATGATATGTTGATTATGGGCAAGAATACTTCTAAGATTAACGAGTTGAAGAAAGAGTTGCGTAAGTCTTTTGCTATGAAAGACTTGGGTCATGCCAAGCAAATTTTAGGCTTGAGAATTACTCGTCTCAGAGATGAAAGGAAGATTTATTTGTCACAGAAGAAGTACATTGAACGTGTACTAGAGCGCTTCAATATGAAGAATGTTAAGCCTGTTAGCACACCTCTTGCTGGTCATATGAAGTTGAGCAAAAAGATGTGTCCTACAGTTAGGGAGGATAAAGAGAGCATGGCCAAAGTTCCATATTCCTCTGTCGTTGGAAGTCTAATGTATGCAATGGTATGCACCAGACCTGATATTGCTCACGCAGTTGGTATTGTTAGCAGATTTCTCGACAATTCGAGAAAAGAGCATTGGGAAGCTGTGAAGTGGATACTCAGGTATCTTAGAGGAAGCTCAGATGAATGCTTGTGTTTTGGAGCATCAGATCAAATCTTGAAGGGCTATACAGATGCTGATATGGCAGGTGACTTTGATAACAGAAAATCCACTACTGGATATTTGTTTGCTTTTTCAGGGGGAGCTATATCATGGCAGTCGAAGTTGCAGAAGTGTGTTGCACTATCTACAACTGAAGCTGAGTACATTGCGGCTACTGAAGACTACAAAGAGATGATATGGCTAAAGCGATTTCTTCAAGAACTTGAATTGCAACAAATGGAGTATGTTGTCTATTGTGACAGTCAGAGTGCAATAGACTTGAGCAAGAACTCCATGTACCATGCAAGGACAAAACACATCGACGTCAGATATCATTGGATTCGTGAGCAAGTGGAGAGTGAATC
>NW_006239521.1:70185-70366 GCF_000226075.1 Solanum tuberosum | reverse complement strand
CACGTCAAAAAGATCCACACAAGTGAAAATCCTGCAGATATGCTGACCAAGACGATACTGAAAGACAAGTTCGAGTTATGCAAAGAACTTGTGGGTATGAGCTCTCTCTAAAGAAGATAAAGATACCTCCTTCCAGTGAATGAGACTGGATGGGACTGGAGGGGGAGATTTGTGGGGTCCA
>NW_006239521.1:65424-70043 GCF_000226075.1 Solanum tuberosum | reverse complement strand
TAGTTGCAAAGTTTGAAACTTTGGTATTTTTTATATGTCATTGGTGACATCATTAGGAGTAGATTTCTCCTATAAATAGAGAGCCATTTTGCTCATTTCCAAACACACCAAGTTAGAGAGAAAACACCATTTTGAGAGCAAAGTGAGGTATTCCATAGACTATACAAGAAAAGTAGTCTGTGAAGAAAAATAGAGTGTGAGCGATATTTTAGTAAGGTGAAAACCAAATGAGTGTTATTCCTTTTGAGTGTGTAGTAGTCATTTTGAGTATTGTATTCGTGACTACACAGTGTAAAATTCCTTACTATAGTGATATCAGTTGCTCCTCTTGACCCGTGGTTTTTCCCTTATTAAAAAGGGTTTCCACGTAAAATTTTTAGTGTCATTATTTTCCCATTTAATTTCCATCACTTTGACCATATATATTTTTGTGTTAGTTCGTGTTTTCCCAACAAAGTTGCCATGAGGTATAACGTGTAGCAAATGAGGATTCATATAGCCGACCCCAATTTGTAATCTATGTGTTAATACTTGTGACCTCTAGCTGAACAAGTTAATAAGTCGAGAGGCATGGAAAATGCATATCCTAATTATTTGTGACTATTGTTCTTTTAGATTTGACCCGTGATTGGAAAAAATTGAAGCAATAAGTTAGAACTTTCATATTGACATTTGGATTGTCCTTGAAGAGAACCAAAGAGAAAACTTGAGAACACCAACTCTTTTTTCCTTATATGGTATTATACTTGCCATGGAAATTTTGTATAAGGCACCGTTTTAAAGTATATTTGCAAATTGTATCATCATTATTTACATTTGTCATTTTGGGGTGTAAGTTATATAGGACATTAAACCCATTATATTAACATTTTTAGTTGTAAATAGCAGTGTCATTCGAAATTCAATGTACTTATGGCCTCATGGTATTGCCAAATTGGGAATGAGTCTATGATCATATATTTTATGTGAATTTTGATTTTCGCTTTTCTATGTAAATGACAAATGTTTTCTGACATTCCTGTATATAATATTAACCATCTTTTGTAGAAACCGTGACCCTTGCGTCATTAATATTAGTATTTTCAGAAGCATAGCAAGTGTATAGCTGCTTCACTGAACAAATTTCGACAATTTTAATTTGACTATTGGGCCCGTGCTTGCCCCGGGCCTTTTCCATCTAGTATTGATAAAAGAGAAAGACAACATAATAATGTTGACAAACATACATCAAAATTTTATAACAACTACCTAACCAACATTCCTGCACCATCTACTCTTGATGGGTGTAACTATGTTGTCCAACACAAAATAGTAACAATAAAACATCAATGCCTCTATCATCCTGAACCATGCTCTTCTCCAATGACGATTGAAGCAGAGCGCTGCAGCTAATCCCAACAAGATCGCTCCATAAGACACAACAAAGCCAATGTAAAAACACTGAATATCCTCCAATTCTGATGATTCCTCGTCTCCATTTGACAATTTAGGACTCATCCCACACTTGTTGTCTAATGGATAACCGCAAAGAAAAGGATTTCCCTCGTAGCTGCTTTTGTTGAAAGTTCCAAATTGAGCTTTAAAATCAGGCACTGCACCTGATAAGTTGTTGTATGCAACACTGAATACTGCCAACGAATTCAGCTCAAGTAGATCAACAGGAATGCTCCCATTCAATCTATTGTAGGAAAGGTCTAAACTCTCAATTTCCTGTAGATTGGAGAAGGTATATGGTATTCTTCCGATGAGATGGTTTTGTGATAGATTCAGTGCGTGTATATTGCTCATGTTCCCTAGCTCAACTGGAATTTCACCGGTTAATCTGTTACTTGAAAGATCAATACCCGACATATATTCTAGGATACTTCGCTTATAAGTGTATGAGTTTCTTTTCGTTGAAAATTGGACCTGAGTTTCCACATCCATCAAAAATGAGGTAGTAATAAGTCCATGACGATCGTAGTAGTGCCTTTTCCAACGTATCCAGCCCAAAAAGGCTAACCATGAATCCCTAGAAGTCGTAGCATAATAGGCCATTCTTAGATGTGCATCCTTTTTGGCTTGTGTTAAGTTACTCAAACAAGGAAGGAGTGGACCATAAAGCTTATTGAAAGATAAATCCACAATAGATAAGTCGTTCAACATACAAATCTGAGTTGGAATCTGCCCTTCCAATTGGTTATTCCTAAGGAGAAGGTAGTTGAGAGAATTAAGAGAGCCTATGGTGTGTGGGATATTTCCTGTAAAATTGTTGTACCCAAGATCCAAAGTTATCAGAAAAGACAAGTTGAAAAGTACATGTCCCAATTCACCACCCAATTGATTTTTCTCAAGATGGATGTGTTCGAGAGGTAAAGAACTCACACAAGAAGGTATAAAGCCTGAAAGCTTGTTTTCGGATATAGCTAAAACATATATACTCTTCAAATTGCAAATTTCAACTGGAATCAAACCTTCGAGAAGATTTTTTGACAAATCAAGCTGTAATAATCTTGTATTATCCATAATCCATCTTGGAATCTCCCCAGTGAAGTTATTCCTGCTAGCATCCAGTACAATAAGGGATCTGAGAAAAATGTTGCTAGGTAGTGGTCCTTCAAAGTTATTGTCATTCAAATACAAAAAGGATAATATATGTGGCCTGACCTCCTCCGAAAATATTTTTCCTTTAAGCTTGTTGTTTGACAACCGAAGGTAGAACAATTGTGGAGAACCAATTGCCAGATCACTAGGAACTCCTCCAGACAAGATATTGACAGAAAGGTCTAGGAATTCTAAATGAATGCCACAAAACTTGGAAGGTATAGGGCCTTCAAGATTATTTTTTGACATGTTCAAAAAAGTAAGCTTCGGAAAGGCTAAACTCATATTTGCTGGAATATATCCATTTAGTTTGTTATTAGAAACATCAATCGTCTCTAGATGGAGGTGACGATTCAATGGCAACTTGAATGGTCCGTTGAAAGCATTATCGTCACCATAGATCGCTGCAAGTCTGGTGTTATTTTCTAACAACCATGTTGGAAAGTTTCCTGCCAATTGATTTGCATATATAACAAGGATCCTCAAGTCATATTGGTAGTGAAGGAAAGAAGGGAATTTGTGAAGACTTATACATTCCCCGATACCAAAAAACTCTAACTGAAAATTTGGGATCCAATTTTGGAATTCAGTATCTGTAATTATTGTATTATAACCAACATCCAAGGAGATCAATTTTGTTTGGTTGGAAAATTGGCTGAATGACAGAGGAACATCAAATTGGTTATCTGCAATATCGAGGTACTCAAGTGATGTGAGTCTCCTCCAAATAGAATGTGACGCTATATTTCCCATGAAGTAATTCCCAGAAAAACTCAACCATCGAAGTGATGTCATGTTTCCAAGACACGAAGGCAGTGCTCCCTCAAAATTATTAACGGTAAAATCCAGCTCCTCAGTGTGTTTGAGTTCACACCAACCTATATATATAGGTTAAGAGATAGTTAGCTAAAAACAACTTTCTACAATAAGCCACATCTTATTATTTATTTATTTTTATGTCTATGGGTGTGTTTGATACGAAGGAAAATGTTTTTAGAAAAATAGGTGGATTTTGTTATATTTTCTTATATTTGGTACGTAAGCAAAAAATTGTATTCTAAAAATATTTGTATATAATCTAAACAAATAATTTGGAATGTGAGAGGAAGGTGAATATGAGGTGTGTTGGAGCTAGGAATGTGAATGTCACTTTGTTTTTTCCTACTTTCATCTAGGGAAATCATTTTTAAGGAATTTTTTTTTCTAGTATAAATGTTTTCCAAAATATATGACTAATTGAACATGATCGAGAAAATCAAACCTATATTCATGAAATGCAGGCATTAGATAAAAGAATAGAAAAGCACATTACCTTGATTAGGGAGGGTGCCATTATTGCTACCAAAAGCTATACTGAACACTTTAAGAGAAGTCATTTGTCCAATGTTTGGGAGAAAGTTGTCATTTAAAGAAGATCCCGTCAAGTATAGGTACTCCAGCGTGCTCAGATTTCTTAATGCTTATATGATAGAGTCAAAAATAAGAAACTACAAATTATTCATATTTCAAAAGAAAAAGTGGTAAGGTAGACAAATATTGAGTTGAGCTTACTGTAAACTGTGGTCGGAGCAGTGAGATCACTATCTTCATAAGTAAGTGATTTAAGAGATGAGAATGATTTTAGGGATTGTAAGACGCTGCTCGAGTTGGAGTTGGAGTTAGGATTGTTAGAAAATAGCATACACAGCGGAAGCATTCCAGAATCATACATCTTGCATGAGTATAGACAACAATCACAAATACGTATCACATACAAGGTATGCTGAAAATTAACTCAGGATTACCTCTTGAAGCGTGTGCAGATATCTTGAAGCAAATCCAACTCCAGCTCTACAGTCTTCTACAGTGATCCCAATTAACAATTGAACTCTCTCAATACTTGGGTGGGCAAGTATCGTATAGAATACTGAATTCTCTTTCTAGGTTAGAAGAATCCCTACTTATAGAGATGTCTTCCCAGTCCAAAAAGGAGAAGAAAGTATAAATCCTTATTCTTCAAGAAAACCCCCAAAACTCACGTTTCTTTCTTGGAAGAA
>NW_006239521.1:46584-60409 GCF_000226075.1 Solanum tuberosum | reverse complement strand
TTTAGTTTTACATTGGTTTAGACAATTAAAATACATAATCTAATTTTAATTTTCCTTAAATATTTAGTAATGCAACTAATACTTATTAAACTTATTTTAGTATGATTTAGTACTTTTAAATTATGATCATTTTCATTATGACTTTGCAATATTTATTTTATATGATGATTTCATTATTATTTTTTATTGAATATTTTAGTGTCATCACTTATCTCATATTTTGTGTTATTTTCTTAAGAAATGCCTTAGATAATTGTATTTTGGTTGGACTAAAGAAATATTTGAAGCACAAGTTAATTATATGTTTGTATGCAAACTTTACCGAAAAATCCGAGGTTTATTAGTTTGGTTTCATTTATAAATTTAAAAATTCGACACAATGGTTTGGTTTGGTATTTGAAAAATCCGAACCAATCCGAGGTTGAAAAACCCGAAAAAATCTGAATTTTATTAATTTGGTTTGGTTTATAAATTTAAATTTTTTACACAAATAATTTGATTTAATATTTGAAAAACCCGAACCAATCCGGTCATGTATACCCGTAATTGTGTGTATTAAAAAAAAGAAGGTGTATTCAACGTTACATCAAAATAAGCAATTTAATATAAGGTGTTTAGATTGTTAGAAAATAGCATACACAGCGGAAGCATTCCAGAATCATACATCTTGCATGAGTATAGACAACAATCACAAATACGTATCACATACAAGGTATGCTGAAAATTAACTCAGGATTACCTCTTGAAGCGTGTGCAGATATCTTGAAGCAAATCCAACTCCAGCTCTACAGTCTTCTACAGTGATCCCAATTAACAATTGAACTCTCTCAATACTTGGGTGGGCAAGTATCGTATAGAATACTGAATTGTCTTTCTAGGTTAGAAGAATCCCTACTTATAGAGATGTCTTCCCAGTCCAAAAAAGGAGAAGAAAGTATAAATCCTTATTCTTCAAGAAAACCCCAAAACTCACGTTTCTTTCTTGGAGGAAAATATACACGTTACTTTTCCTTCTTCTACTAGAAAATAGGATTCTGAGTTCTAGTTAAATTGGGCACTGGAGGGACCACAGAATTTATTACTGAGGCTTCCTATTATGGAAATAATTCCAAATAATTAATTTGAATTATTCTTACCATAATAAATTACAAATCATTCCACTAAAAATTCGTAATTGCACTCCTCTATTTATATTTCGAAATTCACCATTAAACACTTATGTAATTCCCCATGTTAAGATTCCAGATACTAATCAATAAATTAAATTACTGACGAATTTAATTCAATGATTAATTTCCTTTAGAGCAACACTTAACTTATTTCATGTGCCAGATTCATAAATCTACCGGCCGGGTTTACACATGAAAACTTATAAGTTTCTCATAAAAAGGTGTATCATCAATCTCTATACTGAGACATGGATTCCATCAACTAACTAATTATTTCACCAATATATATTATTATCATCCAATCTACCAGGCATATTGACCCATCTCAGAATCTCACCTTTTAATAAATCAAAACAATAATTAATATATACAGATCATAATCGTTATATCAAGATTAAGAATATAAGTACATTTAACAGTTTAGAGAATATGTTTTTATCAGTCAGTCTAAAACATCTATCTCTGCTTGGTCCCGTTCAATACATACAAAATGCACTAGCACGAGAAGTTAGAACTATACCATTCTCATAATCAAGATAGATTACATTTAATCTCGTGCTACAATCTTTCTGATGGTTTTGTCCAAAATTTCCATCTACGATTATGAACTATAACTTTTAACTTATAAGAACCGATGATTTAATCTTCTGTGTATAAGCTTAAACTCTATACACTAAATCATCTACTATATAAGTTAAGGACACATATATGAAAATTGATCTATTTAATGTAACACTTTATTGAATTGAATAAATGAATAAACAATTGTTCAATAATAATACTATATCAAAACGCATGGTTAATAGTATATCCTAACAAGGACTTCCCAATAGTAATTTCCATAGAGAACTTATTCTTTTGTTACCTGTTAAATAAATCATATATGTTTTTACATAAGAATGAATAGATTGATCTTATTCATAAGTTTGTAAAGATGTGTAATCCTAGTCCACATTTCATTATTAATCTTTATCTGATCAAATTTGCATTTTGTTCTTAAGGTTAAAATAAAACATTCAATATTAGAGCAACTGCATTGATTTGTGTACCTTTGGTAGTCACAAATCTCTCTATATTGTTTCCCCTGAGATCCAGATGTTTCAAGTTGCTCAAAGCAATTATGTCTAGACAGATAAATAAAAAATAAAAAATCAAACTATAATTTGATATGCGAAGAAATAAAATTGAGATATTTAGATGCATCATTAATATCTTAGTGGAGCAAAATATGCGTAACAAACCATTCATTTTGATATTTCCATTTATTTTATTGTCGACAAGTTCCAACTGCTTGAGAGATGGAAAAACCTTCAGTGATGAAAAGATGGTAGAATTGAAGTTATTATAATTCAAATTGAGTTTCTCTAAATTCCTCAGTCCACTATTTGCACCACCACCTGCATTTGATTTATGAAAAAAAAACTGTACTTAGGCTTAGTGTTATTTTGTTAATTGCTTTTTCTCTTATGGTAAAGAGAGCTTACCCAATGCAAAAAGGGTATTGATGTCACTGATTCCATAGCCTTCGAACCAGAGTTGTCTTAAATTGGTTAGCCCTCCACATTTCTTACTCATCCCTTCATCCAAAAATTACAACTATACTAAGTATTATATTGCAAAAATGGCCACAATTTCATATGTAGAGTTTATGTTGGAGGATATACTGCTATTATATGTCGTCGGTATGCTGAATGAGGTATCAGCATCTGCACCAAGTTTTAGAACCTCAAGAGATGAAATCGAACATAAAGATGATAGTAAAACTTTAGGATGGATCGGATTGAATTGCAAATCGACTTCTATCAGGTTAGGAAGCTGACTTAGTTTACTGAACCCTGGATCGGATAACAAAATAACATGTTAGTATATAGTAATATATAGTTTCCGTACGTATTCACAAGTCATACCTTCATTTTTTGTCCACCCTATAATATTTCTGTTAGACAATAAAAGAAATTGGAGGGACTTGAATGGAAGAAATAGAGAGGCATTAAATCTCCAATCATCCCCTGATCCAAACCTTTCACTTCCGAGACTGAGTTTGATCACTCGACCTGTTTCTAAGCTGCATTTTACACTTTCCCAAAAACAACAATCTATAAATCCATTGGCATTATAACCTTCCCAATCAACCAACAATTCGCCATTAGAACTCATTATGTTTGCCTGCAGCTCCAAGAGAGCATTTCTCTCTTCCTCCCAACAACCATTCGCCACAATTACTATTAGAAAAAACGCTAACAACAAAAGCTTAATGTTCCCCATCCCCATTATTACTCTATTTTCTTTTCTGGCAATCTAATTTGCTACCTAACGGAATGAATGTTTATATAGGAACTATATAGGGGCAGAATTATAGTAGTTTTTTTCTTAGGAATTCAACATAACTCAATAATTTTAACGTTAAATATTCAATTAATTTTAATATATTATTTTCTAAAATGCAAAAACTCATAATTTCAGTTATTATCTAAACAAGAAAATGGATGGTGGAAATGAAACTAGCTAGCTAGTTGAGTCAGCATCATTTCAATTTTGTTTGTTTTACTGATTCCAACATGACTTGAAAAGGTAAAGCAAGCTTTAAATATGTGAATTCCCACTTATTGTTATCACATACTGTATTTTCTTTTACTTTATTATTATCTCTTTCTCGATGAACAATTTCTAGATTTTTAAAGATATAATACCATCCTAAGCAGAAAAAGAAAAAAAAACAATATTTGTTTGGGTAAATCAAGAAATTAAATAATCCATATCATATTTATTAAATAAAACAAACAAATAACCGATCGACAAATTATATACATATTTTTAAAATTAAATATCAATAATATATTATTTCTTATAAATAATTAAAAATATCTTATATATGTTTTTATCAAAATTTATTTATTAAAGTAAAAAAGGTCAAGACGAGAGCATTTATCTTGTTGGTTTCATGTATATGGAGGCCTACGACAATTTATGGTGGGACTAGGAAAGACGTTGTCTCTTTCTTGTCTAGGCCAAAATTGGTGAATTTTGGAGCTTTATTCACAACAAGTTCAGCGATTGGAAATTCTGTAATACCATTCATTCTAACTATTTTTCTTTTTGAATGAATTGTTCCCCACCCCCATTAAGTGGATCATTTCTTTTATTTTCGTGTATAATTAATAATCGAATCAAAACGATAAATACAAATTTTATTTTATTTTAATAATTTAAAATCGGATTAAGTTGATTTGGTTTTATTTTGATCAATAACTCATTCCAACCGACGCTGAAAACTATTACTCCATCTGTCCCATTTTATATGACACTTTTCGGATTTCGAGATTCAAACAAAGCTATCTTTGACCGTAAATTTTTCTAAGATCTTTTAAACATTTTGAATTATCAATTATTGTGAGTTATAGTGCTTTTTTACGTAGTTTACAAATATATAAATTTCATTTCAAGAAATTTGAAGATTTCATGCGCAAATTGCCAATCAAACTTAAACTGTTTGACTCTCGAAAACGAAAAGTGTCATATAAATTGGGACATAGGGAGTACCTTTAAATACAACATTTACACCTTAAATATGATTTATTATTATCAGAACTGACTCATGCCAAAAGAAAGTGAAATTGTTCTATTAGTTTTCTTTACACAGTATCTCTAGTTGTTAGAGTTGGCATTGCTACTAATTAAGTGGTTCTTTTTGTACCAATATGAATTGTGGTGTAATGATGAGATTGCTTCATTCTCAATCAGAGGTCTCAGGTTTGAGTTCTGAATATGGAGAAAATTATATTGGGAGCGCCATTCGTTAGAGGGCTATGTAGTGCTCAATTCAAATTTAATCGAGGCTTTAATGCGGACTCCAAACACACTACGAAACAAAAAAAAGTGGTTTTATTTGTAAAAGGAGCTATAGCTCTATGGATTATAGTCTCTTGAGCTAGTTTTAAATCTTTTCCTACTTGGTTAAATAATATTCAGTTCAATTAGAAAAAATAAAGTGAGTCATGCCAACAACATTAGCAATATAGTTTTAATTGTTGTAACGTTCTATTTACCATATTTTGTGTGTAATCCATCCCCCACTTTTTTTTTTGGCTATGAAAACATATGTTAATTCATTATAATTGAAATGTCAATTTTTCTTTTTTAATTATTAGTTTATATAAATCGAACATTTTAAAAAAAGAAAACCAAAATACCAGTCAAACCCAGTGTGTGGACGCAATTGTCGAAAAAGACTTATAAATTAATGAATTTTATGTATTTTTAGAACAAAAAGATTAAATGATCTAGGAAGTATCTAAGAAATAGTGAAGAACGTTCATTTAAAATTATACATCGTTAATTTGACGTATCATATGATGAAGGGTTCCCACGTTGTTAGGTGATGTAATAATTGTGGCCACAATTAATTTAAGTTTGAATAGTTCTATTTCAATTTGACAATCTAAAAGTGTGTAATTCTAGTCAAATAGTTCTACGGTAAAATCTCACTAAATTAATATGACCATAAAATATTATTATCTTATAGAGATATTATTTAATCGATAAACACTACAAAAAATATGAGAATTACATGGGGATTTTCCTAGGAATTAGTATGAAAATCCATAGGAAACTTATTTTCCTACAAATTTCCATACTAATCTCAAGAAAATCCCCATGTAATTCAAACTTTTCTTGTAGTGAAATTAATAATTATTAATTTAAAGAGTGTTTGAGATTCAACCTTGTGATGTTATGATAATAAGAGCTTTCAAGATGTGTATTATCACAACAACTTTTACTGTAGGATATAAGAAGGTTATGAAGTGAGACAAACTTATCCAGGAAAGATTAATGTTTTGGATGCTATCAATTTTGCAATGCTGGCTTGGACGACAAATATAATGTTTAGCAAGAGACAATAACAAATTATTTTTGACACTACAGTAAAATTTGTTTGAAGGATGAAATCTCAGAGAATTTAAATGAACGCACTTGTGGAAACATCATTCATGAACTTGAGGTCATGATTAATGATCTCGATTACCGCAATAAAAATGAACGTCAATAACCTATTGGATTACCAGGTGAAAATGATACATGTTTTGAGGTGCGGAACTTAGAAGAAATTGTAGATCTCATAAAAATAACGATCATGCTAAAGTTGAAGATGATACAATACCTTTGAAACCAGTTACGCATAAGGAAACACTTATCGCATCTAGAACTCTTCACAATTTTATGGTGCAGTTCGAAAAGACAACATTTGAACTTTTGGATGCAAAAAGAAAAGTTAGAGATGAACTTCAACTAGATTTATAGTTTAACCAAAAAAAAAACACAATAAAATCACATTTCACTAAATAGGAGTATTAAATATATTTGTACTTTTAAAGAATTATTAATTTATAATTTTAATGAGACCATATATTTATATAGGGGTTTTCTAAAAATATATCATCTTATTATCTTATAGAAATAGGTGATTTTCTCCATTGGCCCAAGTCGGGACCGGATGAAAATATTATCTTAGAGAAATTATTAATTTAGTGAGGTTTTACTGTATTTGAATTTGAAAATGTCAAGTGTGTAATTTGTTTACATGTGAATCACCTTTAGTACATGGTACCTCATGTTTTGTAACACACGGAGGAGATTAAGAGTCTGTTTGATATTGCTCCTAAAAACTGTTTATTTTTAGAAGCGTTTTTTAAAAATATCTTTTCAGAAAAAGTACTTTTCAAAAAAAGCAATTTGTGTTTGGTAAATTCATTTGAAAAGTGCTTTTGATAAGCAATTTGTGTTTGACTAATTTCTTATAAAAAAGTGATTTTAGTGTCAAATTACGAAAAATGACAAGTATCACTGTGCTTTTAATATTAAGATTATTTTATAGAGAGAAACAATTTTAAATATCTAATACATAAACTTTAATTACATTTTTAATTTAATTAATTAAAATGTAAATATTCAAATTTTAAATCAATATTATAAATAGATAAAAAAATGTTGAAAAATATTGAAAGGAGAATTTTTTTTTGGTTATTTTTTTACCTATTTTTTGGATTATATCTTGACTATTATCCTTGTTTTTTTGTTATAATACTCTAGAGTTATATAAATTTCAAATTAAAATAAAAAATAATACGTAAATTAAGAAAAGAATAATTCGTTATTTGGAGTACTTTTTTGTGAGGGTTTAAATCTTTAATTGTTACGTTTTCTCTTATATTTAACCCTACAAAAATATTGTTGTTACTTTTATTTCTAATTCTGTAAAATAATATGTAAAATAGTATATACAAAATAAAATATAAATAATCATAATAATAATATAAAAACGTAAAAAAAATATCCTAGAAAAATAAATTAAAATAAAATTCTTGAATGAAAGTTAACCAAACTTATGAGATATGTTAATTAATTAATAAGTGATATATTGATAAATATGCATATATGTAAGGGATATTTTAGTCTTAAAAATTCTGCTTCTGCTTCTACTTTTTTTAAAAGCCAGAAACTTTAGCTTCTTCTCAACAGCAGAAAACTGCTTTTGCTTCCATTTAAAAGCAGTTTTAAAATTTTGCCAAACACTTAATTTTTCAAAAAAAAAAAAAACTCTCAAAAAAGCACTTACTAGGGTTGTTCAAGGTTATGGTTAAACAACCAAACTGAAACTTTAGAACGTCATTTGAGACTTGTGCTTTTCTTTTGAATCAATTGTAATACTTTAGAGACTTGTACACGTGACAATTAGGTTTTGGGGGTATTTTTAAGTTGATTATAATTTTTTGCATTTTATCATAATTATTGAATTTTAGGCTGACTTGCCTTGGTGGGATAAGACGAGTGCCATCACGTCCATTTTTGGGTCGTGAAAAAATGGTATCAGAGTCTTCTTAGCAAACACATTGTAGCCTCTAAAAATTTCAAAATATGGATCTCTCTTTCCATTTAAGCATTACATTACAGATATGAGTCACACCCAAGACTGATAGCACTACTTTCAAATTTACAATACTTTCCCATCGAGGTACAATAATTGAATCACACCCAATGTCAACTTCACACGAACTTTCACATACCATTTTCAACTACCATTCTTACCTTCATGTACCTTATGCCAAAACTCAAAGAAATTCTTGGTCACTCCAATAATTTTATATACTATAAGCATATAACCTCTATTTATTATCAAGTGTCTATGTAACACATCACATCAGTTTTTGCATAGTCTCATTTAAAAGAGTAATTTCAATCCCCTCAAAATGCTCAATAGCCATGTATAACTGCATTGCGTCCATAAAATAAATCAATGATTTTATACATATAAGAATTTGAGAATACTTGAATTCATTCATACCTGCAATACTGGCCGTCGTTTCCTTTGGTAGCGAGGCCGACGTTTTCTTGCTTTTAATTTTTTCTTAAAGTTATGATCTAAAATTGTTAAACCCTATTAATTTTTTTTTTCCATATATGGGTCAAGTAGTAAAAATTATGGCATTGACCCATTAATCACCAACTAAAGAAATAAATTGTTTATTATATATCCGTCCATTAAATAACCGTAGTTATCGAATATTTCAAAATTTTCAAATCAACTTCACTGACTAATCAAAATTGACTCAGACAACTATCGGGAGGGGTAAAACGATAATTTTTATAATAATTTTCAAAAATAATTTTCCCGGTCATTATAATTGGTTAACTTCTGTCAAAACTTTAGGTATGTAGACACATAATTTTTTACTGAACTTAAGATTTTACACCAATTTTTTAAAAATATATTTTTTAATAGGTTTATTTTAAAAGATTTGAAAACAACAAAAATAGAATCACATTTTTAGGTACGTTTTATTTTCAATTTATTCAAAAGAAATAAAAACTTACAAAAATATATGTTTTCTTTTAATTTTAACTTTAATAAATAAGCTAGTATTTCTTTATTATATTTTTAGATTAGCTATTTAACTTTTCGTATAATTTTCTTTTATTAATTTATAATAGTTTTTAAATATTTTTATTATTATATTTTATATTTTTCATATTTAATTATAAAAAAAATATCCTACGCTACTCCTCTTTTCCTCCACTACCCCAACACACTCCCTCACACCACTATGCACACACGCGTATTACACACCCCTATAAACAGCAACACACTCCCTCACACCACCGGACACCTACACTACTCTCGCCATCATCTAGCACACCCATTTTATCTTGGGAAATAGACAAATATATCCCGAACTATCGTAAATGGTATAGAGATACCTTTTGTCATACTTTTAGAACAATGGTGTTCCTGCCATCCAAAAACTAGAGCATATTTGTTTTTCACTCTTTCAGAAGACCAAAGAGGGACACCCGGTGCAATCTTACAGAGGAACCCGGTTTGACCAATTAATCAAACCCAAAATTTAAAAAAACACCCATATCCTCCCATGACCCGGTTACCCACCCATATAACCCATTACTTACGCTTAAACTAACCCATCCAAAAACTTAAACAATCCCCAATTCCTCACACATAAGCTGAGTTAATATCTCAAAAGGTCACTCAATTTTGTAAATTTATCTAGAAAAGTCATTAAAATTTATTTTATATCACTAAAATTATCCAACTTAGTCATTTATATCAATAAAATCACGAAATCATATTTATTATTAAAATAATTAATTAACTGAAAATCTCCCTTTTCCACCCTAAATCTATATACTAACAAATGAAAGAATTGAATTATTACTAAGAAGTAAAGCAGCACATCAACGTTGACCGGGTCGATGGGCAGATATGAGTGGTTTTTTATATTTTGGGTTTAATTAATTGATCAAATCGGGTCCCTCCATAGAATTGCACCATGTGTCCCTATTTGGTCTTTCGTTAGAGAGAAGGGCAATTATGATCTAATTTTTGGACGGCAGGACACCAATGTCCCAAAAGTATGACGAAAAGTATATGTATACCATTTATGATAATTAGTGGATATATTTATCCTTTTTCCCTTTTATCTTTATTTTGTTTTAAAAAAAAAACCATACAAACAACACAAGTACATAATATACAGACTTACAAAGTTGAAAGAAACTAAAACACAACACAACACGCGCCAAGACTCACGCAAAAAGGAAAAGCAATATCCAACAACAACAAAATATATTTTTGTGAAGATTTATGGGTTGAAACTTGGGTTTTGGTCTCTATGTCGAGTATCCGGCAATGACGTTCTTGCTCCTATTTTATCACACAAGTTCGTATTCAATTTCTTTTTATTTATTTTTAATAGACTTATTTGTGAATCAAAGCATGGAAAAAATTATTTAAATAGTTTTAGGTATTAGCTAATACATAAAGTTGTTTATCTAAATTGATAATTAAAATTTGTATTATTCGAATGAGTTCAGGTCATATTAATATTTCTGTTAGACAATAAAAGAAGTTTGAGGGACTTGAATGGAAGAAAAAGAGAGGCATTAAATCTCCAATCATCCCCTGATCCAAGCCTTGCTGCAAGATCGAGTTCAATCACTCGACTTGTTGCTAAGCTGCATTTAACTTTTTCCCAAAAACAACAATTTATAAAACCATTCGCATTATATCCTGCCCAATCAACCAACAATTCACCATTCGAATTCATTATGTTTGCCTGGAGCTCCAAGAGAGCATTTCTCTCTTCCTCCCAATAACCATTCACCATAATTACCATCATAAAAAACACCAACAACAAAAGCTTAATGTTCCCCATATCCCCACTATTACTCTACTTTCTTTTCTAACTAACAGAGTGTTTATATAGAGCTACAACTTTTTTTACGGGCTTAACAAAACTCAATACCTTTGACTTAAATTTGATTTTGTGCTTAAAAAGTCATTTAATATTAATAAATTATTTATCAAGAATCCAATATGTTGGTTTTTCTAAAATGCAGAATCCATAATATAGAATTCTAATTTATTTTTGAGAAAATGGTCTAACTAACCCCCTCCAACCTGTATCCGAAATCCCAACTACACACTTCAACTTCACGGGTGTCCTATTACCCCCTGAACTTCATATTTCTCTATTTTCTACCCACTTAAATGCTGACCTCAACACATAAACCAAACAAATATTCCAACGTGATTGCATGCGCCGGGTCCCCCACTTCTTCAACTCCCAATTCCTGTTTTTCCCCCATTTCCCTCCTAAAACGTAAAAGACCCAAAGAAATATCCTTTCTCCTTTTCATCTCCTTCTCCATTTGCATATGCATTTCTGTTGATGATCGAAGGATTTTGCTGTGTATTTTCAACTTGATTTCATAGTAAAAGGTTAGTTCTTTATCCCTTATTTGGAGTTTTTGCTTTATCACTTAGGGTTTCTATTGATTCGTGAAATTAAGAGCAGCATTGGGTTTGATTCATCCATACAAAGCTTATTCAAGTTTTCATTTGCCATTTTTGATGAATTTTGAGAAAATTCAAAAATTCAAATTAGAGACCTAAATAAGAAATTAGAGCAGATTACAAACCGTAAATTCAAGATTTGAAGTAGAAATGAACATAAACAACTAAACCCTACTTATTTTTGAGAGAAAATCATGAATTTTTTTATAAAAGGAACAAGGGTTAATGGTGGGGAAGAAGAAACAATGGTTTATTTAATGGTGGGAAGATGACCGTTGGAGAAAAGAAAAATTTTCGTCAAAATTTAAGGTGTTCTCACCTTCTAACGCGCCTAGAGGAGGTGTTCTCACCTCCTATGACACGTCAGCGTTTAAGTGTGTAGAAAATAGAGAAATATGAAGTTCAGGGGGTAATAGGACACCCGTGAAGAGTGTGTAGTTGGAATTTCGGGTATAGGTTGAACGGGGGGGGGGGGGATTAGACCATTTTCTCTTTATTTTTTTTAAAATAAAATAAAATTCTAGATAGAAAAAGAGAAAATGAGGGAGCAAAATATAAAGCAGTGAATCAAACCTATAAATAACAAAGTAAAAATTCAAATAATCAACCAATTTAGCTACTGAAATTTTAGTTCTGTCTTAACTACATCACCTCCACACACAATAAAATGGATGGTGGAAATGAAACTAGCTAGTCCAGTTTGCATCACTTCAATTATATTTGTTTCATAGATTCCAATATGACTTGAAAAGTAAAAAGAAGTTTATTTCATATTTGCTTGAAATAAATTCTAAAATAACTTCTGAAATAATTTATTCTCCAACCAAACGAGCCCTATAAGTAAATTATGCTAAGAACCTCCATAACATTGAATGCCAATGCATAAGTATAAATCCTTAAATCACTTAACACCACTAACATTATTGTAGGAAAAAGTCATTTTTACCTGTTATTAAATAACTAGCTTGAATGAGTCTTCCAAAGTAGGACATGGATGCTGCTAAAATCACTATCTAACGTATTATTTGGGGCATTATTATTTGTAAACTTGTTAAATTTTCTACCATATCTCTTGGAAAGTTAAGAGATTTTCCTATCTAGTCACCTCACTTGTGAAAAGTCTTTGATTTTTAGTTGGGGGAAAGATTTAAATTGATTGATACTGCCAAAATAATTTGAGGAAAATCCATGGAATGTGCATCATTGGTTTTTCCTTCGTGAAATAGATGGACAAGATTGGATAATATTGAGGGACAATCGATCATGCCCGTCGATTTTTGTCAGTTTTAAAAGGTCGATTGACAAGATCGATTTTTTAGAAATATACATAAAATTTTAGCTACTTGAAATTGCATACATGTTTTTTTCTTTTTATGATTTTGAACAATTCTACCACTCAACGACTCATGCTCTTAGATGAAATATTTTCATCGTTTTTATTTATACTCTTCAACTGCAATTTTCTACTTCAAAAATTGACCCTATTCATGGATTATTATTTTAAAATAATGAAAAAATGAGGGTCTGCATCGATTTTCTTTTATTTATTTTTTAAAAAAATATAATTTTTGCGTGAAAAAATCCAACAAACAAAATTGATTTTCCCTAAATTATTTGAACCGATCTTGTCCATCGAATATTTCATTATTTTTAGTAGTGTGTGGTTGTCCTCAGCCTATTGCAAAGTTGGAGATTTCCCAATTGAGTCATCACAACTTGCAAAAGAGTTTGGTTTGTAGCTAAGACGTAACTTAGTGATCCACAGAGGCAAATTAAAACTATATAATAGAAATTATTAAGTATATGATGCAATTAGGGTATAAAGAATCTACTGTGGAGTTGAGTTAAAATCCTCCTTAACTAATATAATTACTGATTTTAGGGATATTTTTTATTTATTATTATTATTATTATTTGTTATAAAATAATATATTGTGGATGTCCACTACACCAAGAAGTTAATGCATTACTTTCCTCCATTATGAAAATAACCATAACCTCCATAACCTCCACCTTTATAACCATTATTCTTGTAACAATTCACTTCCATAACCCCCCATTATATTCATGTTAATGTCATGTTTACAACTAACCTTTTGTATGCCTCTATGTTACATTATAAATAGAGGCATTAGGGTTCATATTGTACACACTTGAAGATTTGGTGAATACTTTAATTTGAAGATAAGAAATGCTCTCATATCTTGTCTCTTTATTTCTATTGTTTTTCATCTTTTATATTCCTTGTCTTATTTTGCTTTAGTTTTACAATACGTTATCAGCACGATTA
>NW_006239521.1:42992-46565 GCF_000226075.1 Solanum tuberosum | reverse complement strand
AGCAAAGTAAATATAAAGAAGGTAAAAATATTTGTGTTTATTTTTCTCTCGGAAACAATGTAAATTACTATATAATCTATTTTATATTTTACTTTTGATTATGCATCATTAGTTTTCTTACCATCTCAAAATCATATGAGTCCAGGAAGCTGCTTTTAATTTGAACAAATTTTAATTTGATCACTTATATATTTAAAAAGTAAAATTAGTTTTGTAAGTTAATAATTTGTAAAGAAATTGTTCTTTATGATCTTGTTTTATTAAAAGATAAGTTATTGAGTTATGTGGCATATACATATTGATTGGATTATCATTATTGGTTACTTTTGTATCTCTTTATTTTTCTTTATCTAAACATTTACTTGTTGAGTTATTAATATATTATTTGTACTAACAAAACTTGTTTTGTGGTTATTTTAAAATGGTTAGTAAATTATGATAATATTCATAACAATATTGTGAGGGACTATTAAAATGTTTTAATTTATTTTTACTTAGGACTTTTATTTGGTTCCAACATGTTGTTCTAATTAAATAATTTTGTTCATATTTATTCAATTTTAAGTCAAATTCAGATTATATTTATGGTATTCAATATTTATTTTTGGTAATGCATTTGGTTTATTAAGACATTGATGGTGAATTCAGGGTTTCACCGCACCAAATGGATAAGACATCGAGTTAAAGTCTCGGTGCACCATGATAATAAGAAGTTGGGTTCAAGTCCCATTAATCTATGACCAAAGACGTCTTTATATAGGTAAGACATTGAGTTTAAGTCCTAATGCACTATAGTGATGATATGATGTGACTAACATAAAGTTTTATACTTTTGACTGAAAGTCATGAAATTTACCCAATTAATTTGCTCCATTCTCTTTTCTGAATGTGGTAGCAGTGCATAATATATCTGACAAATGACAAGTAGTTGAATGTATGAATATGGGTGTGGTAAAATGTTAATGGTCATCATTGTGGTAATTTAAAAGGAAGAACATTATGGGTTCTTAAGATGGTCCTTCAAATGTGAAGGTAATTTTGTCCATTAAAGTGGTTATGAAAGGTTATTGGACACATTGTTTCTTAAGATGCTCCTTCAAATGTAAAGGTAATTTTTATCCATCAAAGTGGTGTGAAAAGTTATTGGGCACATTGTTGTTGGTGCAACCAAAATTTGAAAAGTTTTGTAAATCCTCCATCGAAATAAAGGAATACACAATGGTAGTACATTTGGTACATTTGACCTCTTAAAGTGATGTTGAGGTGAGTCACATATATTTAATAAATGTAAAAGCATGACAATGAGTTTCTAATAAAAACTTATGGAGCATGTTCAAATGGTTATGGTCCATTTCTTAAAGAAAATGTGACTTGTGTTCTTATGGATAAGAACATATTCATGTATTGTTGAATAAATGTCACATCTCAACTCTACGGGAGGTTTGAGAGATTGAAAAGAAATATTTTGACATAAATGGTCATTTAGTCATATACTTTAAATACTACACAAATATTGTGGTATGTTAAATTATGAACTATTGAAGGACAAAAAAAAGAAATAATTATTTCCTATAAAGGTTGTAGCTATGACCAAAATAAATATTGTTGTGTGGTAACACAAATTTGTCATTGGTTGTCAAGAAATAAGTCTTGGTGATAATTTTAACCATGACAATAATAATAATTTTCTCCTTGAAGGAGATGGTCACCATAAGAATGGCGTTGTGAAATTTGTGGTAGTACACAAACTTAATTAAGAGTTTCGGAAGAACTAATTTGTTACTATCCAGAAATGAAAATAGTTCATAATATTGAGGTTGTAGTAAGTCTCAAAAGAAACTTTTTAAGTTTCGGAGGAATTGAAAAAAAATATTATATTGAGACTGTAAATTATTGAAAAATTAAATATCTTCAGATTAGTACAATCAAAGCGGGTTATGAATATTTACATAAAAGGTTACCCGCCTTTCGCTTGTTTGTTGTATACAAATACAAGCATGAATGATGGAATCGCATGCAAAAGTAAACTAGAAGTTTACTAGAATAAATATCAGTTGGCATAACCGGTGATGCAAAAGAAGTGAGAATTCATGGGGTTATATGTTGAAGAAATAAAAGATTCTTCAAGAATTCTCATGTGTTGCTTGTTCTCATTATAAAATGATCATTGTACCAACAAAGGTTGGGGATTGAATCCCCTGAAATTTGGAACATATAAAAAGGTGAATATGGGCCCGTTCACCTGCCACGTGGACCGCTTACTTTATGATTTAATAGATGCATCTATGGTATGGTCACATGTGCATTTGCATCAACTTACAAATTGATTTTTGTAAGGTTGTTTGCTCGAATTGTTAAATTAAGAGCACAGTTCCAAACTATAAAATTATGTTGATAATGTAGGTTGGCTTAGCAGAAATTGTATGCCTCCAATTATAGCTAGACCAATGATTATGAGAACAAATCTCTCAAATAAAATGTGGTATGAGATGAGTTTATTTAACATGTATGCATCAAGCCAACAAGGTTTCCCCATCATAGTTGGTTCAGGGTCAGAAACCAAATAATTTTCATCTAAAATGTTGAATGTACGGTTATGATTAATTGCTCCACCACGCACAAAGATGAATTCCCAAATAAGGTTGGGATGAATGTTAGATTTTCTAACATTAGGGAGAGATATGATTAGATGGGGTGAATTATCTAGATCCTCGTTAAAAAAATGCGAACTTGAAGTTCAAGAGATAATTCATTTGCAAAATGTTGCAAATAATTTGCCAGATGTATTTGCTGACCCAATATTTTAATTAAGCTGCAAATGCTCCAATAAATAGTCCTTGAAGGACAGAGTCTATGGTTCGCCAGAAGCGTGATAGACCAATCGATTCCAAACGTAAAATTCCTTGAGGAAGGAGAGGAGCAAATTATTAAAATGGTCATGATAATGAGGTAAGTGCTTTGAAAGAGCACTATGACATAACACTTCATAAAACCTTGGCAAAGGTTCAGGTACCTGAAAATGATGAAAAATGAAGAGATCTCGATAAGTTATGTCACATTGGAATCGAGTCAAATGACCGTCAATGGTATATTTGATATGAAGTAGCACTAAATGCTATAAGTGATTACGAGGATCTTAAATTCGAATCTGTCATATAATGTGGACAAAGAAATGATTGGTCCAAATAAAATGCACTATTCAAGTATATTTTGTTTCACTTAGAATAGTGATGTTTTTGAACTTGTAGTTCATATCATTATGCGAAAGTATAACCGTAAAATTTAAAGTACGGTTTGTGCCTCGAGGCATAAAGGATTTTTGCAGAAGTCTTGACATTATTAAATGGAGATATGTTCTCCAGTGGTGGATGAAATGAGACTTATTTCAGTCTGACAATAGATTAAATACTTGAATATGTATAATGACCGATTATCATGTCTAACTAGACGGTGAAGGTTATATGAAAATTCTTGAAGGATTTAAAAGGTCTTAAAACAATTTCATTGAGCACTCAATGGTTCTAAGATTGCTTAACACAGAGAAACAATCTTTTCAACCTCATGAAAATGATT
>NW_006239521.1:38454-42450 GCF_000226075.1 Solanum tuberosum | reverse complement strand
TTTTGATCTCATGAAAATGATTTAAAATGTCATGTATTAGTGCAATTGGTGCACTTACAGATTGTTGGTTATGCAAATGCTAGAAGATTATTTGATATACATATAAAAAGTTATGTGAGGGGATTGTCATATTATCATTCAAGTTATGCCAAGAAACTAACAAAGCAAGTGACTCAACACATAGAAGATGTGTGATTTTTTTTGAGAAGAAAAAACGTGGTTCAATAAAATTGAAATGATCAATCTCTGAGTTAGAAATGATTTGATTATGTAGATGCAGAATATTTATTTGATTTACATAAAACTCGATCGCAAATGAGCTATTTGTTTACATATGAAGGAACAACAATATCTTGGCATTCAAAGAATCAAACATTGGTAACCACTCTTTCAAATCATGCAGAAATAATATTGATCTATGAAGTAATTCGGGAGTGTGTTTGGTTGGAATCGTGATCTATTATATTCAGAAAATATGTGATTTTCCTTTGGCAAAGAATATTCCAGCCACCATATACGAAAATAATAAATAGCTCAATTGAACGGAGGATACAATCAAAGGAGATCGGACAAAGCATATTTCACCAAAAGTCTTTTTCACACATGATCTTCAACAAAATGGTAGAGATAGACGTTCAAAGGCTCGTTCAAGTGATAATCTTGTAAACTTATTCACTAAGGATTGTCAACATCAATATTTGAGAAGTTGTGATAGAAGATTGGAATGCATCATCTCCGAGATATCAAGTAAAGTTTTTATTAGGGGGAGAAAAATACGCGTTGTACTCTTTTCCTTAACCATGGTTTTGTCCCAAATAGGTTTTCCTGGTAAGGTTTTTAACGAGGCAACATTCAAGCGTATTAAAAGATATGTGTACTCTTTTTCCTTCACTAGGATTTTTTTCCCATAGGGTTTTTTCCTAGTAAGGTTTCAACGAGGCATATTATCTATGGACATCCAAGGGAGGGTGTTGTAAAATAATATAGTGTGGATGTCCACTACACCAAGAAGTTAATGCATTACTTTCCTCCATTATGAAAATAACCATAACCTTCATAACCTCCACCTTTATAACCATTATTCTTGTAACCTTTCACTTCCATAACCTCCCCATTATATTCATGTTAATGTCATGTTTACAACTAACCTTTTGTATGCCTCTATGTTACATTATAAATAGAGGCATTAGGGTTCATATTGTACACACTTGAAAATTTGGTGAATACTTTAATTTGATGATGAGAAATGCTGTCATATCTTGTCTCTTTATTTCTGTTGTTTTTCATCTTTTATATTCCTTGTCTTATTTTGCTTTAGTTTTACAACATTATTATTATTATTATTATTATTATTATTATTATTATTATTATTATTATTATTATTATTATTATTATTATTATTATTATTATTATTATTATTATTATTATTATTATTATTATTATTATTATTATTATTATTATTATTATTATTATTATTATTATTATTATTATTATTATTATTATTATTATTATTATTATTATTATTATTATTATTATTATTATTATTATTATTATTATTATTATTATTATTATTATTATTATTATTATTATTATTATTATTATTATTATTATTATTATTATTATTATTATTATTATTATTATTATTATTATTATTATTATTATTATTATTATTATTATTATTATTATTATTATTATTATTATTATTATTATTATTATTATTATTATTATTATTATTATTATTATTATTATTATTATTATTATTATTATTATTATTATTATTATTATTATTATTATTATTATTATTATTATTATTATTATTATTATTATTATTATTATTATTATTATTATTATTATTATTATTATTATTATTATTATTATTATTATTATTATTATTATTATTATTATTATTATTATTATTATTATTATTATTATTATTATTATTATTATTATTATTATTATTATTATTATTATTATTATTATTATTATTATTATTATTATTATTATTATTATTATTATTATTATTATTATTATTATTATTATTATTATTATTATTATTATTATTATTATTATTATTATTATTATTATTATTATTATTATTATTATTATTATTATTATTATTATTATTATTATTATTATTATTATTATTATTATTATTATTATTATTATTATTATTATTATTATTATTATTATTATTATTATTATTATTATTATTATTATTATTATTATTTTTAACAATACATAGGAATAATATGATAAATTTGCGCTATATATTAAAAGTGAATTATGCATGCAATATAAATTTATTATAAGTGTTTTAAAATTAGTAAGCAACTGATACAATGTATGATAAATATATTAAAATGTGTGATAAACTATTATCAATCAATATACTTTGTATTTATATATATTTTATAAATTGTTCTTTAATATGTATTAAAACTATATTATAAATATAACTTATAGAAAGTGATTTGACTAGGTATGGATCAACTCAAGTCTTTGACTTAACTAAAACTGAAAAGACTTTTCACAAGTGAGCTGACCTGTGAATTAATATTCGTATAAGTCTTTGTTCTTTTATGGAAGACTTGTCCAATCTAAGGGCCCGTTTGGCCATAAATTTTTCAAATAATATTTGGAGAAAAATTTGGCAAATAGTGTTTGTCCATACAATTTGCCATTATTTGGCAAATATCCCAAATTCATAAATACTAGTTTTTTCTAGTATTTGGGCCAAATCTCATTATTTGGGATCTTTTGAAAATTGAAATTTTACACCAAACTTTTATTTTTTACAAAAACACCTTTTATAGTAATTGTTTGCGTTGTATAACATAATTTTTTACGTGAACACCAAAGTAGTGATAAAATATTCAGTGAATATGAAAGTGATGATATGATTGTTGATGAAAATGATGAACAATCGGCTCAAGGTAACAAAGTCATGTGCTTTGTCTACTTCACGATGTATGGAATGATGCTTGTTGCACTTACTCCAAACTGCCACATTGCTCAAGTGACATGGACACTACTTGTTATTTGTTGCAATGAAGATCCAATTGACTTGTAATACAAACTTATGGTTAGTTTTGATAGTTTTAAAAACTTATGAGTATAAATCATGTTTTTCTAAAAAGTGAAATATATTTCACAAACACTATTGCCAAACACATGGTGAAATTTCTCCCAAATTTTCACCCAAATAATATTTGCCAAGAATATATGGAAATCTATAGCCAAACGCTAGCTAATACTCACGATGCGTCCACCCCAACAAATCATCCCAATGCATTTTTTACTATGTCACCCCAAAACACCTTAAATAAAGTGCAATTTATTGATGAAAGATAAGAATGAAGTATAAAAAAAATACTTTTAATATATAATTGTTTAATAAAAATACAAAAGAAAAATGTAACAACTAATATGAGATACATTAAGTAGGGTTTATTTTGTTCCATACATATTTAAAGATTGACTCAGTCAACTTGCCCAATTTTAAAGCTTGCCTTTCCTTTTCAAGTCTTCTTGTAATGGGTTTGGAACACATACATATACATAGTTCATATTCGGTAAAAATGCGTGCATCTAATTATTATTTGCCACTTGTTTAGTATTTTTTATTACAGGTGTATATGACATAATAGTTTAGATTTTCAAATATCAAACAATTTGTGGCGAATTTTTAAATTTATAGACCAAATCAAATTAATAGAACCCAGATTTTCCAACCTCGGGGTTTTTCAAATTGTTTGGATTTTTCTGGAAAAGTAGTAATACAAGCATATAATTAACTCGTGCTCCTAATATTTCTTTAGTCCTACCAAAATACAACTATCTAAGGTGTTTCATAAGAAAACAATACAAAATATGAGATAAGTGATGACACTAAAATATTCAACAAAATATAATAATGAAATCACATAAAATAAATATTGTAAATTATAAGTCATAATGAAAATGATCATAATTTAAAAATATTAAATCATGTTAAAA
>NW_006239521.1:0-35378 GCF_000226075.1 Solanum tuberosum | reverse complement strand
TATATATATATATATGTATGTAGAACATAATTTGTATGGTATAGTAATGAAAATAATATTAATGTATAAAAACGAAATTAAAATATTAATGTATAAAAATGAATTAAAATATTAATGTATAAAAACGAAACTACAATTTTTTTAATTAACTGAAAAATATTTTTTTAAAAAATAAATCGAATGAACTATACACACATAAATATACACAAAAACTCTTTTATTTCCCTTGGTAGCCAAAAAGTTTGTATTTTAGTAGTTCAAGGAGTTTGGGAAATAGAAAAAAGTTACTTTTGTTTTGGAGGGAAAAGTATGATGGAATAAATGCAAAAATTAAAATAAAGATATTATAGTCTTTTTGCCTTTCTGGCCAAATTCTGGCCATTTAGCATTACCCAATCCTAAAATCACTTAACACCACAAACATTATTGTAGGAAAAAGACCCCAAACTCTTAATCCTGACTCGCTTCTGTTTGATTGGACATCAAAATTTAAAAGTCATTTTTACATGTTATTATCTAGCTTGGATGAATCTTCCAAAGTAGGACATTGATGCTGCTAAAGTCACTATCTAACGTATTATTTGGGGCATTATTATTTGTATACTTGTTAAATTTTCTACCATATCTCTTGGAAAATTAAGAGCTTTTCCTATCTAGTCACCTCACTTGTGAAAAGTTTTTGATTTTTAGTTGGGGAAAGATTTAAATTGATTGATACTACTGAAATAACTTGAGGAAAAATCAAGGAATGTGCATCATTGGTTTTGCCTTCGTGAAATCGATGGACAAGATTGGATGATATTGAGGGACAATCGGTCATGTTGGTCGATTTTTGTTAGTTTTAAAAAGCCGATGGACAAGATTGATTTTTCAGAAATATAAATAAAATTTTAGCTACTTGGAATTGAATATAGGTATTTTCTTTTTATGATTTTGAATAATTATACCCCTCAATGACACATGCTCTTTGATTTCTATCGTTTTATTTATATTTTTCAACTGCAATTTTCTACTTCAAAAATCAACCCTATTCGTGAATTTTTAAAAATAATGAAAAATTGAGGGTTTACATCGATTTTTTTTCTTTCAATTTTCCCTAAATTATTTGAACTTCTTCGAATTTTCAATTATTTTGAGTAGTGTGTGGTTGTCCTCAGCGTATGGCAAAGTTGGAGATTCTCAGTTGAGTCATCACAACTTGCAAAAGAGTTCGGTTTGTATTTAAGACGTAAAGTAATGATCCATAGGTGCATATGAAAACTTTATAATAGAAATTATTAAGTGTATGTGATGCAATTAGGATATAAGGAATCTACATGGAGTTGGAGTTAAAATCCTCGTTAGCCAATATAATTGTTCGAGTAGAGCCCATTTACTAAAAATATTCTCTGAAAGAAAATACTCTCTGCTAAAAAAAGAATGACCCATTTTTTTAAAAAAATTTGTATTAAAAAGAATGACCCAATTTTTTTTTAAATTTGTTTTAAAAAGAATGATCCCTTTCCTTTTCTGGCAATGTTTTAACTTTAACTTTTCATGTGGTATGTTTAAGACCATAAGATTAAAAATATTTTTTTACATTTGACATAACTTTAATTTAGAACCACAAGATTAAAAAGTCTTATTTATTTTCTTAAACTCCGTTTCAAGTCAAACTAGACCATTCTTTTTGAAACGGATAGAGTATGATTATGTAACTTCCTCTCAATTGGATTGATTGTCTACTTTGTATTTCTATATCAACTATTTCAGAACAATTGTGGAGTTCATTATACTAGTGGATTAACTAAAAGAAACAGTAAAAATGACGCAAACAGAAAAGATTGGATTTTAATCAGATAAGAGAAACATGGAATGTTAAAATTTGGTAATTATTGTACAAACAATCTAAATATGGTAAAGTATATATTTTACATGTTCTAATTATTGTAAAGTATATATTTAGACATTCTAGGTATTTTATTTTATTTTGCTTCTTAACTTCTTGTGTACAAATAGAGTTGTAATCTGTGGTATTCAAGTGTGAATATATATAATTATCAATTCTCCAGATTTTCTTGTGTTTTCTTTGTCTCGTTTTGTAACATGGTATCAAAGCCTCCTCATATTGCTGAAATTCATATTCACTCTTTTATTGTTCTCATGGTATTTTGTTGATAGCATGCAGTTTCTGCTTCATCACCTTGTTGGGTCTCTTCTGTCTTTCACTTATTTGTTTTTTGTTGACGTCAATTTATGGAGTGAATATCATGGACAAGAATGATATTTCACAACCTATTTTTGTTGTTTCTCAAAGGATCTAACTATCGTCATTGGTGTGAGGCAATGCGTAGTTTTTTTGATAGGGAAAAATTTGTGGTGATATATCACATGTGATTTAACTTGTCCAAAGCAAACTGAGACTGAAACAAATGAAAGTTTGTTGATTATTTGGAAGATTGGAATAGCTGAAATCATCAGATCATTACATGGCTTTGAAACACTTCTGTTCCTAGTATTCACCTTCAATTTGGACAATTTGACACCGCAAAAGAGGTATGAGATCATTTCTCTCAACGATATACTACTTCTGATCTCTCTCGTCGTTTTCAATTGATGAAGGAGATAGCCAGTTTGAAACAAGAAAAAGAGGAACCTGTCTATGAATTTTTCTCGAAGATGGAACCCATCTGGAATCAATTAACCATGAATGATTCAATTCTTACAAATTCTGATGTTGCGGCCAAATTTTTAGCTTACTGCAACAATGACAATTGATTCAATTCTTGATGACTCTTACTGATGATTATGAACCAACTTGAGTTGCGTTGCTTAACCAACAACCTTTGGCAACTCTTGAAGAAGCTCTTCCTCACCTAAAATATGAAGAAACTCGTTAGGATCTTACGCAACCAATGGATAATTCAGTTTCTGTAGCCACTAAGTGTTAAATTTTGTCGCAATTGTCGTCAAACTGGTCATGCTTTACGCAATTGCCCAATTATTGAATGCAATAAATGTAAGAAGAAGGGTCATATATCTAGGAATTGTCCTCCAATTTGCAGGTATTGTAAAAAGGAAGATCACTTGATTGAGAATTATCCTACTCGTCCCCAGAACAAAAATCAATTTCGTTTGAATTAGCCATCAAATCCTCTTCTTGCAGTAACCAACAATTCTGGGATTTCATCAGTTGACCTTCAATCTCTCCTCAGTCAACTCATTTCTTCAACTAGTAACAACCATGTAGCTCTAGTTACTCTTTTAGGTAATTTATCATGGTACTTTGATTCAACATGTTGTAATCATATGACGTATTCTTCCAAGATTTTCTCTGGCCTTGCTACTCTTCCTAGCCCATCATCCATTTATACTGCTGATGGATCTAATATGAATGTTAGTCATAAAGAATCTTTTTCTTCATCAGATCTCTTTAGTCTGATACTTTTCTTATTCCAAGTTTAATTATTAATGTTATCTCTGTTGTACAATTATGTGATTTGGGATACGATATAATTTTTTTTTCATGATTGTTGAGTGCAGGACCTTTAGATGGAACAAAATATTGGGAAAGGTGGTAAAGTTGGGCATATGTTTGAACTCAACAGTCTTCATATTCCCCAATCATCTCTTCGATTATGTGTTGTTTCCTCTAGTTTTCCTTTGTCGTTATGGCATCAATGTTTGTCATTGTTCTTTGAGTAAACTTCGTCCTTTAGTTTCAAGTGGGTTGTTAGGTCATGTTAATGAAACAAGTTTGGATTGTGTTGCATGTAAATATGCCAAACAACTTGCTTTACCTTTTAAAAATAATCCTTCTATTTCAAAGTTTCCTTTCGGTTAAATCCATTCTTATGTTTGGGTACCTTCTCCTTTACCAATCATGATTGTATCATGGTACTTTGTCATTTTTTTCAATGATTTTTCCAGATTCATATGGATATATCTTATGAAAAATTGTTCAGAATTGCCTCAAATGTATATTAGTTTTGCCAATATGATTAAAATTGAATTTGGTAAAATTATCAAAGTTTTTCATTGTGACAATGATATGGAATATCATAATTCTAAGCTTTTGAATTTCTTGTCTGAAAATGGTACACTTTCTTAACTCACTTACCCCGGTACCTCCCAACAAAATGGACGAGAAAAACATATGCATAGGCATATCCTTGATTCTATTCGGGCCACGATTATTTATTCATCTTCCCTGAGCTCTTTTGGGTGAAGCAACTCTTACTGTAATATTTACTATCAATAGATTCTCATCTTCTGTTCTTGGAGACATGTCTCTTTATGAACGACTTTACAAGGGAGCTCTAGACTACACATTTCTTAAAGTATTTGATTCTGCTTGTTTTGTTCTTATTCAACCACATGAGTACAAAAAATTAGAACCTCGTGCTCGAGTTTATTTCTTTCTAGGAAATGGGATAGAACGTAAATGTTACCGTTGTTGGGATCCTGTGTCAAATCGTATTCGTATTTCTCGACATGTTGTCTTTTGGGAACATATTAATTTTTCCTCATTGTCAAAGTTTGAATCTATTCCATCCAGCGAAGTGTCATTCTTTTCTAATCCTTATGTTGAACTTTTTCAAAGTGCTCTTAATGCATGCTCATCTAGTGAGTCAGACATTGCACCCCACGGTTCAACCATTCCCTTTGATGTAGGCCCATCTAATGGTCTAGTTCATGGAGATAGTACAACGTCTAGTTCTCATGATCAATCTCCAATTGATAGTTCCACATTCGATATGAATATTGATCCCAAGGTACCCTCATTTTTTCTTCCTGATAATACTTTATCTACACATCTAGAAAGAGAAAAAATCCTCCTGATTATCAATATTATTGTTCCATGCTTAACTTACATGAGCCTGGTACATACAAAGAGGCATCCAATGATCTTTGTTGGGATCAAGCTATGAAAGAAGAGTTGTTGGCCTTTGAAAAAACTCATACTTGGGACTTAGTTGAACCTCCTTCTAATAAAACTCTTGTTGATTGCAAATGGATCTACAAGATCAAGACATGATCAGATGGCTCTATTGAAAGATACAAGGCTCAATTGGTTGCTCGAGGATTCACCTAAGTGTATGAAATTGATTATGAAGAGACCTTTGCTCCAGTAGCTCGTGTTATCTTAGTTCGTGTCTTCTTTCTATTGCAGCAACTAAACGGTGGGAACTTTCTCAAATAGATATTAAAAATGTTTTTCTTAATGGAGATTGGAGGAGGAGGTTTATATGAAACCGCTATCAGGATACAATTGTCCTCCAAATAAAGTATGTCGCCTTCGTCGTGCATTATGTGGTTGGAAACAAGCTCCACGAGCTTGGTATGCAAAGTTTAGTTCTACATTGAGCAAACTGGGATTCTCTTCTAGCCCTTATGATACTGCTCTTTCTGTACGCAAGAAAACACAAAGTATTGTTCTTTTGATTATTTATGTGGATGATATGATTATTACCAGTGATGATACTACTGGCATTTAAGAGGTTAAAGAATTTTTGAGTACTAATTTTGAGACGAAAGATCTGGGGTCTCTCAACTATTTCTTGGGCCTCGAAGTTCTCACATATGATAATGGGATTCTCTATCTCAAGTTAAGCATGTTTCTGATTTGTTATCAAAAGCAGGTATTCGTGATGATAAAACCGAGAGCATACCTCTTGAGCTACTGTGGGGTTTTCTCCTAGCGATGGTACTTTATTGTCTAATGCCACTTTTTATCGAATACTTATAGGTAGTCTTATCTATCTAACGGTTACTCGTCTAGATATTGCTTACGTTGTTCATATAGTTAATCAATTCATGGCTACACCTCGTTCTACTCATTGTGCTTTTGTTCTGCGAATTCTTTGTTATGTCAAAAGTACTATGTTCCATAGACTTCACTTTTCAGCTGATTCTTCTCTTGAATTAAGATCATATGCTGATACTGATTGGGGACGTGATCCCATTGATAGACGTTCTACTACTTGTTATTGTATTTTTCTAGGAGATTCTCTTATATCGTGGAGAAGCAAGAAACAAACCTTAACATCCTGATCAAGTACCGAATTAGAATATCGAGCGCTTGTCGATACTACTATTGAGATATTATGGCTTCGTTGGTTATTGACTGACATGAGTGTTCCTCAATCTTTTGCCACTACTCTTTATTGTGATAATCGTAGAGCCATTCAGATTGCTCATAATGATGTATTTCATGAGCGTACAAAACATATTTAGATTGACTGTCATTTTACTTGTCAACACATTGATCTGGGTTCCATTCGATTAGCATTTATTGGGTCTTTAGATCAACCAATTGATGTTTTAACCAAGCCACATCTTCCTAGACGTTTTCAAGTTTTGGTGGTCAAACTCCGCCTAATTTCTTCTAAACCATCTTGAGTTTGAGAGGGGATGTTAACTTTGGTAATTATTGTACAGACAATCTAAATTTGGTAGAGTATATATTTACATGTTCTAATTCTGGTAAAGTATATATTTAGATATTCTAGGTATTTTATTTCTTTTGCTTCTTAACTTCTTGGGTACAAATAGGATTGTAATCTCTGGTATTCAAGTGTGAATATAATTATCAATTCTCCAGGTTTTCTTGTGTTTTTCTATCTCATTTTGTAACATGAAAATTACTTGAGTGTGTACTTTTTAATAAATAATTACTAATTTAGCGATTCTTTATCCCTCTTTCAAGTTTAATTAATGAGGCACATATAGTATTTGATAGTTGATCAGACAATCAAATAATTAAAATAATAAAAAAACAAATAAATAACTTCATAACAAAAAGCCAATAAATATGAATAACCCTCAAACGTCAATCAACCAGTAGTTGCTATGCTACATTTTACCCAATTTCAAAAACAATAATCTATAAAACCAGTTGCATCATATCCTGCCCAATCAACCATCAATTCTTCATCTGAACTCATTATATTTGCCTGCAGCTCGAAGAGAGCACATTTCTCTTTCCCCAACAACCATTGGCCACAATTACCCCACAACAAAAATTTAATGTTCTGGCACTCTGATTTTTTATCTAGGTAACAAAATGTTTACGTAGGAACTATACCGTCAGGGGCAGAACTACAATTTTGCTTACGGGTTCAACATAATTCAATAGTTTGATTTAAATTCTACTTTTGTGCTTAAAAATTCATGTAATATGAATAAATTATTTACCAAGAATCTAGCAAGATGTGTTTTCTAAAATGCAGAACCCATAATCTCAAGTCGTAATTTATTTTTTTAAAATAAAAATAAAATTGTAGATAGGAAAGAAAAAAATGAGGAAGCGGAAAAAATCTAAAGTACCGTGAAACGTAAGTTCCTTCAGTCAAGGCATACACTTAGGCGTTAGGAAGATTTTATTTTGGGGCGTGAGCGCAAAAAATCTCTTCAATTTAAAATTAGAAATTATAAAGAATACCTTAAATTAATGGAAGTATGTAATTTTTGTTTACTGATTTTGAAAATATTCTTTAAACTTTGTTGTTTTTTATGAAGTTCTTCAAAATTGTTGTTCTAAATACTTTAATAATACAGATTACCAACGTTTAGGATGAAGAACCAATCATTATAGTGTAAAAATTGTCCCGCTCATTATGATTAAGCAAATAATGAAAGAATTTGGACTAAAAAAACTTTTTGGGTAGTGACTTACAAATTTTAGACTATGCCAGCCATCTGGGCTAGGTGCGGTCTAGGACCATCCGAAAATGGGGGGGGGGGTGTAATGTCTAGGCTTGGTTGTTATTTTTCTTGTAGCCAAGACATTAAGAAATCCGTAGGACTTCATGAAATCGAATTTGGGCGAGTAGCACTCCCTGAATCGAATTTGATGTGAAAGGGATAGTTTGGAACGTCAAGGAAAGGAGGTATGTTGTGAAAAATAGATACTTTGGGGTTGCATTTCCTTCATTTTAGACATTAAAGTTTTGGTACTATGACCTTCAGTTCTTAAGATTTTATTTCTGCATAAATGTTTTGATTATTGGATTGAGTTTATGGGACTTAATTGTTTAATTGTTTAATTGTTTTTACTACTTTATATGATGAACTTGTTTTTATAAAAAAGGATGCTGGGTTTAGTTTGGTCTAGTCTTTGGTTCTCCCACCATATTGATTAGTATGAGTATCACTCACAACTTTTTGAATCGTGACATATGATATAGTAAATAGACTCGACCAAATTATATTGGCTACCGAATATTTTTCTTCTCTACTCCATGGTAGATTTTTTTTTTTCGTCCATTGACTAGTTCGTCCTAGTTAATTGCACCACACCTTTTTTTCCCTATAATTTCTGTAATACTCCCTCGGTTTCATTTTATATGTCACCTTTTTACTTTGCATTTGCATTAAGAAATGATGTAACTTTACCCTTCTACCCTTATTTATTTTTTTGGAACTCAAGTTTTCAATCAATGATTATGAATTAATTTATTTTAATTAATTAATTTAACCAATGAACACGAATCATTTACTTAGCTTTCTAAGTTGGTCAAATGTATATTTTCAAGGCTAATAATTCACAAGGGTAAAAAAAGAACAATATGATAATTTATGCATTGATTTTATGACATGACAAATATTATAGACCAACTATTTATAGAAAGGGATGACATATAAAATGAGACGGAGGGAGTATAGTTTTTGTATTCATTTATAGATTGCTACCTTACATCTTAGCTAATTAAACAAAATAGGGAAATCTTCCAAATTGCCAGACTACAATAAGAACATAAAATAAGTTAATTTGGAAAATTCAGGTCCAGACATTAACTTTAGAAAGTGATTTGAGTAGGTATGAATCAACTCAAGTCTTTGCCTTTAACTAAAACTCAAAAGACATTTCACAAGTTAGATAGCAAAATCAACTTTTGCCAAAGAGACATGGTAGAAAATTTTAGAATCAATGCATCATGGCCTTGTAGATAGTGATTTTAGCACCATTAATATTCGTATAAGCATGGGCGGCTGGTAAGGTATAAAAAAAAGTCTTTGGCCTTAGGCCCCAATAATTGGGCCCCATTTTTTAGTTAATTAGGTAGAATTAAACTAAAAAAAAATTAGAACTAAGACAACAAATGCAAATGGCATTAATGAAGTGATAGATATGACAATTACTTTTTTCCTTTCCAATAAAAAGTTGTGTACTCTTTTTTTAATGTACAAGTTATCTTCTTTTTTTTTTACTTTATTGTTTTTCTAATTTTATTTTTATATATTTTATCCCCCTCTCTTCCTCTCTTCTACTTCTTCTCTCTTTCTCTTTTCTAATCTTATAATTTTTTCTTATTCAAAGCTTAAGAATTTACTTGTTCTATTGATAGTTTATATTTTATATTTGGAGAAAAAATATATTGCAGCAGCCTAATTCATTTTCGGAAATCAAGTCTTCATAGTTTTTGAATCCAGTAATATCATTCTAATTTCTAATATTATTTTGTTTTGTGTCTTATGTTTATTATATTTTTTATATTGTAAATAGTGTCTAAAATATTTGTTATATTTTAATATGTCAACTAGAAAATATGAATCCGGTCATTCAAAACTTAAAAGATAAAGAAAAGTCGATAACTTGATAAAATCTCAAAAAGGTGCTCTTGATAAATTTTAGAAGTGGTTTGGCTATATTATGAAAAAGAATTATTAAAAGAGATTAACTACACAAAAATTATTAATAACTTTGCATCTCAAAAGGCTAGAAAAATAGATTTAAAATAAAAATATTTTTTTTTAAGGCCTCTAATTTGATTTTGGCCTTAGGCCACCAATGGGTTTGAGCCGCCCCTGCGTATAAGTCTTGGTCTTTGTCCTTTTATGGAAGACTTATCCAACCTAATATTCCAGTGAACCTAAAGGGACAACTTTTCAATTGTAATTGGAAAAACAAAAATTCAAGAGCTTAATTTTGACAGAGGAGGAGTAGCATGATCTTGCAAGATGTGACATCTGTAGAATTTCTTAATCAGTGTTATAAAAGTCGTGAGGCGGCGCAAGGCAAGGAGTAAGCTTCGAGGCACTAAGCATAAGACTGTGAATCTTTAATTTTTAATATTTTATAAATTACTATAGTAAATAATAGAAAATAGGGAAATAGTATAATATATACTATGCAATTTAGAACTAATATACATGTTACATAAATGACCCTTTTGGTCTCACGAGAGTGAAAAATTAATTTTAAATTTATTATTTGTGTTTTTTATTTAAGAAAAATATTTTTTGAATTTATTTTACGGATGGTCAATTTTATTTTTCACTCATTTTCTTGTAAATTTTACCTTAGATGTCCCCATTTTTTATATAGAGACAAAAAATAAATTACAATATAGCAGCAAAAAAATTAAAAAAAAAATAAGTTTTGATTTTTTTTTCTTATTCTTTTCTCTTTTTCATTCAGATATATAAAAAAATAAGAATAAAAAACTCAAATATTAAGCAATAGATTTGCATGGGGAGATATTTAAAACTCAAATTAGCCGTTACATCAATGAAGTCAGAAAATAACCATGTATGAGAAAAATCAAGTATACCCTAAATGTTGCTAGAAGGATCATATATATCCAAACATGGATTTTCTTAACAAAAATATATTTCTAAAAAATCAAAATTAATGTTTTCACTTCCATAAGATGAAAATGGTATATGTGAGCCATTTTTTTTTGTAACGATAGAGGTATATGTGTTACTTTTGTAATAATATATATATATATATATGAGCCACTTTTTAAGAGGAATATATCAACTCTAACTAGCAAAGTTGAGGGTATATGAAACCTTTTTCCCTAGAAAATATAAAATTGTGATGAAATATCAAGAAAATATAAAAAAAGTGTAATTGTACATAGAACTACTTCATCTTAAAACATTAATTAAAATCAACGATTAACTAAAAAAGTAATAAAAACTGCTCATCCAGAAAAAAACTAATCAAACTATTTTAAAAGATTGAGTAGAAATTTGTAAATTTGTTTTTTTTTTAAAAAAAGATTGAGTAAAAAAAAAGACAAAAAACAAAGAAGGAACCTATGATCAAGTAAGTGATGAACAATATGATGTGCTTTTACTTTGTAATTTGTATATTGATAATTTTTCTCTCTTTACTAGGTGAAATACGTAAATAAAAAGATAAAAATTAAGACTAATTATAAAAAATGTTTAGATTTTTAAGTTTTTCAATTTTTCAAATTTTAATAAGAAGTTAAATTAAAATAAGACTGACTCAGTCAACTGGCCCAATTTTAAAGCTTGCCTTTCCTTTTCAAGTCTTCTTGTAATGGGTTTGGATTCCCTCCGGTAAAATACGCTCCACTAATTATCAATGCTCATGTGTCAATCTAAAAAAAAAGAAAAATTTCATAAATGCATAACTTAAGATAGTATAATTTCTAAATTTTCCTATCATTTAAAAAAATTACAAAAATTTCCTTCGGGATACATCCCTATCCCCTTCCGGATACATCCCTATTGTAACATTCCAAAAATTTCTAAGCTACGACCCGAATTATGTTGTAACACCTCACAACTCTGCTTTTAAAATCTGAATCGCTCGTCGTAAGTATATGAACTTGAACCAGGTCATGTCCTGCTTGCTCATGTGTTTTAAGGTCCTTTACCAAGGTATCGAAAGTGATCTAGTGTCATATGGGACCTCAAACACCAAGTCAAGTTCAAAGCATTCCTATCGATTAAGTTCTCGCATGAGTTCATATAAAGGTCAACTTCAAATGATTATATCTCTCAACATATAAAAAGTTAGGTGACTCATGCCCTATCAAATTAAAGATATATGAGTCTTCTTTCCAACACAAGCAAGTTTGTATCAATCAGTGTTCAGAGTAAAATGTTATGGTCATTTCACTGGAACATGTCCAGACTGAGAAATTTGTCGAGGACACTGTCTATTCGGTGACTTGCCGAATTACCTAGCCAAAATGTCATGAAAACCTTCAATCCCTGAATATTTTGGCAATTTAAAGCCCCATTTGGTGATCCACCGAGTAATTTGGCTATGGGACCTCTAGATCGCTGCTTTGGTCGATGAGATTAATTAAAATATCGTTTTCTTTTATTTTTATGGTTTTCTTACATTTCCAAAAGGGTAGTATTGACCTTTTACCCTCAATTAACTTTCCTAAGTCCATCTTATAACCTAATATCATCATTATACATATAGAAACTCTCAAAATTCCTAATTCTCCTTCTTTTAAAGATCAAGAACTCCAAGAAAGATATTTCTCCGATTTCCAAGATCTAAAGGCTCCAAGTTCAAGATTCTCTTAAGATATCTAAGGTTTTCAATCCAAGATTCTTCTCCACACTTCATCTTCCAAGATTTTTGTTCCAAATTTGGCACTAAGGTATGTATGACTATTCATAATGTTGGACTAAGTTTGTCCTCACATCCTACATCTAAATTCAGTCAGTAAGAGTAAAATCTAGGGTTGCACCCTAAGTTCTATGATTCTAAGATGTACTTTCATTCCTTATTCTAAGTTCCAAATTCATTGTTATTGAGATTATAGTAATTTGTGCATTCTGAGTTTGAATCATTGTTCATGGCTTTTATTACATGAATCCTATTGAGTTGAGAATTGTTGAGAATCTTTGCATAATTTTCAAAACTAAAGCAAGTCCAAGCATTTTAAAGTATCTTTTGAGAAGAGTTTAAGGAAACACTATTGGTTTCAAATGTATTGCTTTATATTGAGAAAATAATTACTATTTTTAAGAAGAGCATAAACACTTTTCAGGAGCATTTCAGTCAGATAAAGTAAAGTTCAGTTAACCCTTAAAGAGGGTCTTTTGAGTATTAACTCAACCCAATGAGTATTATTATTCTATGAGCATTAGTATTTATATTTTGGGCATTTTAAAACCAAAGTATTGACGGTAAGGGCATTTTTGTACCGAAGTATAAATGGAGGACATTTTTGTTCCTTTCACATAGTTTAAGGACATTTTTGACCCTTTTCCCTTTTAATTATAATACCAAGTTTTCAATAGTATTTTTATGAAACCATTGCATACACGTCATGATTTAGAGTTATGCTATTTTATATGCATGTCTCTAGATTATCCGATTACCATGATTTAGATGCTTTCAAATAAAGTATATCTCAAATTATTTTAGTTATCATAATTTATGAGCTACTCACTATTTATTAGTTATCAGCACTACAAGAAAAATGGTCTCTAAGAAAGGGAAATATGGTCCCTGAAAGTTCAAATATGGTCCCAAATGAGCAATTGAGACCTGAAAAACCTGGTCGCCACTCGTCCTTAAAGCTTCCGTCGCAATTGGTTGTTAAGGACGGGTTAAAAAATCTGGTCCCTAAATGATTTTGAGGCGAGGAAAACTTTGGTCTAATCTGGTCCCTAAATGATTTTGAGGCGAGGAAAACTTTGGTCTTTAAAAATCTTTTAGAGACTACAAATCTGGTCTCAAATAGACCATGTGTATCTTGGCTAAGTCTCTTATTCAGGTCGTTAAACCTCTTTTGCGACCATCCACAACCTAGTCCTAGTAAATATTTAGAGACGAGAACTACCTAGTCCTAAAATAGCTCTAGCTACCACTAACAACCTGGTCCTAGAATACATTTAGAGACGAGCAACAACCTGGTCCTAAAATAGATTTAGAGACAATCATCATTTCTAGTCCTAAATTATCCATTAGAGACGAGAAACAATACTGATCTCAATTGACAACCAATGATCCTAGAGAAATTAGTATCACAAGAATCTAATTGCTACTAAATATCTCGATACAAAAAGATTGATATAGAGCGAGAGGGGCATGAAGATAGAGATAAAGATTGTGTGATTCATTACAATGAATTGGTTAACATCCCATTATGTTAGTTTCAATATTTGCTTGACAAAAAAAATTAGATAACATCCAGCTAGACTGTGATATAAAGTTTTGCATAATATTCATAGCTAACTAATAATGAATTTGTGCATCTTCTAAACTTGTATCTTCATTGAAGAATGAACAAAAACTGGGCAGAAAACTTAAAGCTTCAATCTTTGTCAAGTGATATCCAAACATCAACAAAGCTGCAAGACATAAGAAAAAAATTAGAAAAATTTATGATGCATTGATCAAGAATCCAACATCTATTTTGAAGAACCACAACTAAATAATGCTTGGCAGAAAATAAAAACAATAGGCTGAATGAATAGCTTAAGAAACGAGTTGGATGAACAAAAACTAAAACTTAAAAACTGAGAAGTTGGCCAGCAATGATGCAGTAGCGCAGAAAATAAAACTAAGATAGAAATGTAGTAGTTCGTAGATGTGTAGAAAATTTAAAATCAAAATTTGTGAAGATAGCATCCGTATAAAATATAAAAACAGAGCCACTAAGAAAATATTGTGTGATAAAAGAGGAAGAGAAATTAAATCTGCAGAAAATTTAAAAATAGAGGAACAAGTTGCATCACTAGTTAATCTCGAAAACACTGGAAAAAGTTGTATGTTTCATCTTTTTTATAAGGGAATGCATCCGTTTCTCACCTCACCACATCTTGTCTCGTCTCCTCACCTCGTCTCAGTCTCGTCTCCTCACCTAATTTGTTCAATGAAATTAAAAGTTCAAATTTAACTCTATTAAAGATCAGATCCCAATACAATAGTTCATGTTATTGTTGGTACTATATTGAAGGCTGCCAAAAGTGGATAGAATGCAAAAATTGGGGATAACAGTATCTACTACTTGTGTACTATGTGAAAATCAAGTGGAGGAGGCATCAAATCACCTATTTTCTTAATGTCCCTTCTCTGCATACATACGAAAATCCCTCGGTAAATGATTTGGCTACAGTAATCATGATGTCCAATGGCTAACTTAGTCACCTCTTAAGAAAATGGACACTTGAAGAAAAAAATGAGGCATTAAATAAGAAGAGCACTTAGTTTTTTAAGCAACCAGTGAGTCTTTTTTCGCACGTGTGTGTTAGTATGTGCATATGTATGAACAACAACGTCCACTACTCACTTAGTGGCATTTGCTCTTCAAAAACCCTTAGGAATGAAACCACCAGGTGTAAACAAAGACTCCATGAAATAGCAATTCAATTACACATAGAGGGACAAGCACACAAAAATGACAAGAAAAATTAGAACTGGTCAATTCATACCCAGCTTAGCTTATAATTAACTGTTAAAAACTTCATCGTAAGTAGGATGTCCTTTATATAGAGAATTGTATAGAAAGAAATAGGCCAACTATTGTGAGTCTATATGAATTGGCAAATATGTAAACATTGACACTTTTGGTTGAATGGATAATTTAAGATTTTGACAAACAAAAATAAACTAATTCTACAACAACTTCTAATTAGAGGAACTTAACACAGTTATAAGCCACACATCTAACATAAAATTCAATATAAATATTTTTTTCCCAGATGGGCTATACAAGTTGCACTAATCTACACAAGAAAGTATGATGTAATGATAAGACTTCGATAAAACAACTATACAGCTAGAAACAATTGTTTAGGGAAAGAAAGGAGTATAATATGGAGATGAGGTGATCGAGATTCGAGTTAATTAAGGAAATACAGAATGACAAATATAAACATCATGAGACTAGAGAAGGCACACATCCCTAACACGATAGAACTATAAACTACACCTCAATCTATCTAGTTGACTATATAGACATTAGGAATTATAGACTTTTTGAAGGTGACGAGAAACAACCTTTAAACAAAGTAAGTTCCATGCATGCATTTAAAAGTTAATAACATCAAATCAATTTTTTTTCCAGATCTTTCATCAATCAGATGGGAACAAGTTTTATTTCAAATACTATATCTTATTCTACTACACAAACACAATAGGACACAAGTCTACTATTTTATCTTTCTTGTAGCTTTCTTGCGTGACTGGGAATATTTCCATTTCACATCACAAGACACGTAGATTGATAATTAATCACACATCCATTGATATTTCCTTTTATATTGGAAGACATGTAGATTGTGATAGTAATATGTGACTAATGGGGGTGAGAGAAAGACTAAAACTACAAGATACTGAAAATGAGGAAAGATTACCTGGAACTTGGCAGCTAACTTTGTCCTGCAGTGTATAGAGCAGCAATCATCCTGGGGAAAAATGATGAAACAAATTTAAGGTGTGACATATTATGTGGTAATTTTACCTACATTATGATGCATATTAATTTTAACAGAAAGTAAGCTCCACATTTTCACTTAAAGGTTACAATTAGAGTTAGTCTAAGTAGAAAACGGCTATATTAAAATCAACAAAATAAATTAAAATATTGGCGAACTGTTACTAACTTGGTCAGTTGAGAAAAACAGTAGTCATTCAATTGAAATGGAAAATATTGTACGTAGGACACGTGGATTGTTGAGTAGCAGAAAAAACTTTCACTTTCCTTATTTCTTTCTTGTCATCTTCTAAGGTAGAAGAGCGATCATTCAAGATTTTTTTTTTCCACAATCAAGAATGTGTCTTCTTCATTCAAGAATTTGATATCCTCTAGAGTTGAACATAGGGCGGATAATAATTCAGCCTTTGAAGAAGTGCCATCTTTGAAGAAGTTTCACAGAACAACAAAGCTCTATACATACACTATCGTTTCCCTAAGGAAACACTAACCACCAATCTGAAGATCTTGAAAACTGCTTATAAATGGAAGAAGCATATCGAGTTGCATCCTACGAGGATCAATGGAAATAATAGACCGTCCTGAAGGTTTGTACATCAAGGCATTGTTGAAACCAAGACACCCAAAATTTGCCTAAGGAAGTTGTTGTATCCTACAAACTAGATAAATGGTTAATATAACTTTGGCATATATTCTGCATCAAACAAAGCTTATACAAATTTTTTCTTTACAACTATATGTTATCATGCTTACAGTTGGTATATATGAATTTAAATACGAAGTTAATTATGTATAATGCCATCATGCTCAAATTCTAATATACCAACTTTGAGGTAAAAAATGATTTAGTTGAAACCATTTCAGACGTAAAATAAGATTCTCACACGAATAAAAGAGATAGTCCTTATTTGGCTTGCAAAATCTCAACACTGAAGACGTGAGACTAGTATGATACTTATTCAATAATTAACTTTTTCAAATTCGATATGCACTTGACATGAAATAGTAATTTATAGATAGAACAAAAAGGTCACTCCATGAGAGAAGAAATCAGAAAAGAGAAGTAAATAGCATGAAAAAAGACGGAGAATGTTATCATATATGCATCATTACAAGCTACAAAAATTACTTAAACTTTCAGGAACATAAAATCTCTAGAACTCTACATGGAGTTATCCCCTGGAAATTGCAGAAATGAGACCAATTCGATGTTCTGGAAAGACATTTCCTAGGGAATAAAACACTTCAAAATGTATATCCCAATCTTTTCCTAATATCTAGCAATTCAGATTACACACCTTCACAAAGTAGAACAGACGGCACTTGAACCCTGTTATTCGGAAGAAATTTGCAAGATTGGGAGTTTGATGATATACTTAATATTCTGGAAAACTGGAAAAGGTTGGAAAATTGGACAACTAATGATCAGACTTCCAAAAGATTTTATATGTGGCAACAAAGTTGATGGTTTATACTATGTGAAAGCTAGCTACTCAACCGTTTCAGCCCAAAACGAGATAGTGGAAATGTGGCCGATGAAAATGAGATGGTTAAAGTCCTAAATCCTACTATATATATGATCATTTACACACAATTTTTTTTAATAAATGCTCAATATTTTCATATTAGGCAGCCATTGATTTCATATAGGAGTAAATTCTAAAGAAAAAAAAAATTAATTGTTTCCTTTCAAGAATTATCAATGATCGTTTGTCATTAAATTTGACAACCACTAGAATATCAAACAAATGAAATAGTGAAGCAACAAATATCTCAACTCGAAAACATAAAACTACCATGTTGTTCATGAATAATTTGTTTTTTTTCTAATACAATATGCACTCTGTATAAAATATGTATCTTCATCCCCCAAAAATTGAGTCAACTATTAGAAAGTTCAACCCAATAATCTTTCCAGTTATTGTACATAAGAAAACCTATCAAATTATGAAACTTTTAACCTATTTACTATTCGAAAAGAGGAACAAGAAGAGTAACCTAAACAAATCAGAAAAAATGACATCAATACAACATATGGAAGAACATAAAGAAATAAACCTGGAATTTTTTTCGAGAAACTGAGCAACAACTACACAAGGAAGAAGCAACCTACTTCGAGTTTAGGGCAGATCTGCGACGGAAATCCACTGACTTTGATATTTGGGCAGAGTTGTGGTGGAAAAGAATGATCGATTTGATGAAGAGAAACTAGGGCAAAGTTGCGAAGGAACAATGAGGTTTTTCCTTTTAGTTTTGGGATAACAGAGCCTTTTTTCCTTAGCTTTTTGCTTCTGTATTATATTTTAGCGCCTAGGTTTTTGTGAAAAGAAAGTTTTGATTTTTTTAATAGTTTAGTATAATACATTTTGGCACTTATGTTTTGTGAAATCAAAGTTTTAATTTTTTAATAGTTTAGTATAACTTTGGTGGATGTTTTTCCCGCCTAGCACCTTTCGTTGCAATTTGGGACCAGGTATTAAGATCTTTATGGACCGGATTTTGTACCTTCGCAATTAAATATACTAATAAGGACCGGAATATTATCTCGTCCTAGTACATATACCTTTAGAGACGAGATTATTAGCTTGTCCCTAAACGTTGGTCATAAATAAGGTTTTTTCTTGTAGTGCAGTATGATTCAATAGTATCATATTATTATTGTTTCCTATTTATATGCATGTTTCCATAGGAATTATACTTAGTACCAAACAACTTTAGGGATGAAGGATTTCAGTCAACGTTCGTAGATCTTTGGTAACAATCCCTAAATCCTAGAACTACATGTCACTGTAGGATTAGTCTTTGTAGACTTTAGCTTAGTGGATGCACATTAGCTCAGCTCAGGTCCCGTACCTTGGCAAGTATTGAAAACCCTCTTTTTGTTGTGAGTGAAGTACGCTGAACTCCATGTAGTAGCTCATATAGTTTATGCCAGTTTTGGTATCTCCCACAGTTAAACTTTCAGGTATTGCCTGAACTTGTACTTATGTATCTCAACTCAATACGTCTCAATTTCATGTTATTTTACTTGGTCATGGCATCAAAATGTTTTACATATCCATCATGTTTAGCTATCATGTTTATCATGCATTATCTTACATACTCAATACATTCAAATTACTGACCGCATACTTTTTTCCTATATTGTTTGATAATATAGGTTTGATGCTCGGTATCCAACTCACATTTAGTACTATCTCTAGTCAGCATTAGCTGAGTTGGTGAGTCCTCATCTCTCTGAGGACAACACTTTATATTTCGTTTCAATCATTCAATTTTCAGATAGATGAAGTTAACAAAGGGTTTGTCCTATAGCAACTCTTGTTAGTAATGGCTTTTGGACAATCAGTTTAGATTCTGCTTATGTGTACTCAGATATGCGTCCATTGATATTTTAGTCTATTACAGTTTAGTTCCAGAACTAGTGATTTTCTTTTGCTATTTCACATTAATCTTAGTGTCATGACATGCCATGAGATTTGCTTGGGATCACTTGTGGATCTAAGCACCGTTTCGCGTCTAGGGGTAGTCTCGAGGCGTCACATACCTTTCCTACAACAGATTGAATGGGAGCATTCCTGTTGGTCTAGTTGATCTAAATTCTTTGGCAATATCCAGTGTTGCATACAATAACTTATTCGATGCAGTGCCCAATTTTAAATCTCAATTCAGAACTTTCAACAAAAGCAGCTATGGGGGAAGTCCTTTCCCTTGTGGTTATCCATTAGACAACATAGATGTGAGGAATCATTAGACTGGATTGTTAAAGTGTATGCGTCCACCAGTGATCAGGTCCTCGACAGAATAATAGTGCAGAAAATAAATAATTCAAAGTAAATCAAGCACAAGGATTTTATGTGGAAACCTCCTTACTAAAGGGAGATGAAAACCACGACCTGTACTCATAGGATTTCAACCCAAACTCCATTTCACTCAAAACGGAGCAAAGCTTTAGATTACAAACTCTTGCAACCTAGGAATTAAACTATTAATCCATCCCCCCTTATTGCAACAACTCTACTACAATGGAAACTAAGCAATAACTCTATTGCCCACTAAACCAACTAACTCTATTTGATCTAGACTTCAAGAACCCAACAAGGCTAACTCTAGCCACTAACTCCGATCTCAAAGATAAAAGCATAAACAAGTAACAACTCTGCTACACCCACACATCAACTAACTCTAGTTGACACTCCTAAGCAACTCTACCCAAGAGAACATCAAAACAATGATGTAAAGATGCTTGACTAAAACATAGATGATTCGACTAAATAACTCTAGTTAATACGATTCAAACTGAAGACTTAGGCAAGCAACCTGTAACACCCCGTATGCTAAAACTACCAAATTGCAGCTTTAAGAAGTTGCATGTGGCACCGACGGGGACCACCCACTGACCGTAGGAGGACCCACGGTCCTTTCTGCAGGTCTGTGGTGCACCAGCTGCGACCCATCCCCCAGAAGCCTCAGAGAATTTTCTAGTTGTCGACCCACAGCCGGACTCACGAACCGTAGGTCAGGCCACGGTCTGTGGTCCAGGACCGTAGGTCAGACCCACATTTTTAAGCCCCAAACATCGACCGACGATTGACCAGCATGGATCGTCGGTCCTGCAACGGTCTGTCGGTGTCCCTGACAATTTTTAAGTCGGGGGTCTTTTGCTTATGTGTTGGACCCCTAAACTACGTTGTTTAAACCCTAAACTACGTAGTTTTGGTCAGCTTTAGCCTAGTAACTTAATTGGAATCTACCCTAAGCAAATGATTCAACAAAAACTTAGAAAAATTAGAACGCAGAAGGAGAAAGAGTCGACCAAGCCCTAGTCCAAGAACACAACAAGTTTTCATCAGTTTTTGCCCCGAAAGATTTCTCCGTGGAATTCTTTACCATGTATGTGGGATTTCACTAGTGGGTTCCTTTCGCCCATTAGGTCCTTAAAATTCAATCAAATTCTTGATTCCCTTAATATTATCTAGACCTGGGGTTTCTAGAATTTCAGCAGATCATTACAAATTAGTTACTTTAACATTCCTTATTAGATTATCATGATTTTAGTATGGTTTGGTATAAATTCCTTCATAAATTCAGAACCCTAGCTATGTAGTTCGTTTAGTTCATGAATTATACATGCTAGGTCAGATTATTCAGATATACATGATTTGGTTTACGAATGTCACATTATCAGTCATAATTGTTGCATTCTCAGAGCTTGCATGTCAGTAATTGAGCTATCCAGTACTTCAACATTTCAGTCATAATATTGCTTATATACATTCCAATTGGGAGTAGGCTTAATACCGAGTGGACTCAGGTCAATCACCCTCAAGCCCCAGAACTACGTGGCCCCGTGGTGAGTACTCATTCTTCGAGGACGAGTGACATGATTATCTTTTTTTACTTTTAGCTTTAGTTTTCAGTTTTGCTAGATTTAGCTGGGGGATGTCCCAACACTTTTAGTCAGTTTAGAGGCATATTTCAGACATAGTTAGATTTAGCTATAGTGTTAGAGTTTGACTTTTTAGTTGTTGTTTAAACTCTCAGTGTTCATTTATTCAGATAGTATATGGGTATTCCCCATCATTTCAGATTACTCATATGATTTAGCTTCTGCACAATATTTATAGATCCAGTTGCTTTAGTATGCTTATGATATGCCAACAAGGTTAGCTTGGGCTCACTCGTGATCCTAGGTCCCGTGTCCGCGTATAGGAGGTAGCCTCGGGGAGTGACACAACCGATCTACTATCCTTTATAACTTAAGTGTAGATTTACAATATAAGCACATAAGACACACAATTCAAAATACAACAAAGACACTCCAGCACTCCACCAGGTCCATCGTTGAGTATGAGCAATGTTTTTCCTTGAAGATGGTTTTTTCTTTGTAAGCTTATGAATTTTTCAGAATTCAAAACTTTGATTGCTAATCTTTTGTTGTGTCTTTGGAGAAGAGACTATATTCAAATGGACACAAACCCTCCGGATAAAGCCATTGGCTGAGAGCCTCTTACTCTGAAAAGTTGTGCACCAACCATGACAAATGTGACAGCTTTTAGATAGCTGTCTTTTGACTTTTTCGTGTATGCAGTCTTTCCTCAACCATGTCCTTGTGAAACACCCTAGATTTTTTTTGAACTAAGACTCAAACCATCCTTCGTTGTGAGTAAGATTTTACCGAGGAATTTAAAATTTACCTAAGTTTTAAGATCTCTAAATGTAGCACCTTGAGTTCCAAAAAGAAATGAAGAAAATTCATTCAAGTCATTCCTTAGTTCTTTCAAGTTTTGGGTCAAATTCAAATGACCATAACTTTTAGCACAGAAGGAGTTAGGAGACATCAAATGAAATATCTCTGAGTCTTCTTTCCAACGCCACCGAGTTTGCTAATTTTCGAACTCGTATGAGGGAGATATACCTTTTTGAAGTCAGGCTGTCCATTTAAGGAAGGTTGCTCGAAAATAGGAGGAGTATTTTAGTCTTTTCCTTACCCCCACTTATTATAGACACGAATTACACCCAATTAAGGGTCTAAACTGATTAGAATCAGTTTCATTCATCACTAAAAGTGTTTAGGGATTTAGAGAGAAGATACAAGAGGAGAAAAAGTTCAAAGTTTCAAGTGTTCGTTCAAGAAATTCAAGATTTCGCCAAGAACCTAGTTTTTTGAGGTATGTAAGCTTCCATAGTGTTGAGTTTGTTCACCTACACGCCAATCATGAGTTCCTTTTGCGAATTACCCATAAATATTGAGCAATGTAATTTCTTGATGAGTTCTTGATAAGTGTTTTTGAAGTTTCCTTATCGATTAAGTTTTGATGTAAGATTCTACTTGGGTCAACTTCAAATGACTATATCTCTTACAATATATAGACTTACGTGGCCCATAACCTATGAAATTAAAGGTATTTCAATCTACTTTCCAACGCCACCAATTTCGCGTCAATCCAATTTCTGAGTAATAATTTATGACCATCTTAGTAACCTGATACAGTGTTGTTACGAATTAGCCGACGGGAAAACATTAAAAAGGGTCGTTTTTTCTTTTTACCTCCAAGAAAACCCTAAACGAATTTCTTGACTAATAAAAGGCTAAAAATAAATAAATCAGATTTTCATCTTTTAATTCATCATTCTCTTCTCTCTCAAACCCTAGGGCAAAATCCTAAGGAAAAATCAAAGTAGAAGACTTCTTCCAAGATTCTTCTTCGAGGTAAGTCTTTATCCAAGAATTCCATTCTTTTCAACTCAAAATCCTCCATACAATTATGAATCACTAATGAAAATCATAATTCTTGGCCATAGAGATTTCAAGAAACTAATTCAAAAATCTCAAGAAAGGTTTTCTTGATCGTTTACCTTCAAGCTAGGGTTTCAAGACTTCTAGTCAAGTTCTTCTTCAAAATTCTTCAAGATTATTCAAGAACCTTGTTCTTCCAAGTATGTAAGGCTATCATAGTGTTGGACTAATTTGTCCTCACGCCCTACATCTTCTTTCAAATCAGTAAAAGAAAAATCTAGGATTCTACCCCTAGATTTAAGTATTCTTGAGGTAAGTTGATTTGAGTTCTTGAGTTCATGGTTCTTTTAAAATTCTATTCCTAATTATAGAGTTTTAATATTTTTATTGAGATCCTTGAGTTGAATTGTTCATGTCTATAATTCAGCATGAACCCTATTTTGAGTTATAAATCTTGAGAAGTTTTTCAAAGCCAACATTTGAGTTTTAAACTGAGCTTTGATGAAGAAAGTATGAGAATGAGAAGAGTCGAATACATGAGTTCCATATTGTTATTTAGACGCTTGAGTCGAGTCGTTCATGCCCAAAAATTCTGCATGAACTCCATTAGTTGAGTATCTTTGAGAGAAGTAGTATTTTCAAGTTCTAAGTTTTGAGTATTGAGTTCCTAATCATTTTGAAATTATATTCCTAATCATGGGGCTACTACATGTTACCCATGAAGGTCCTTGAGTTGAGTAGTTCATGCCCATAATTCCGCATGAACAATGTGAGTAGAGCAGTATCGAGATGAGTAGTATCATTGAGACCTTGAGTTCTGGAGTTGTTGAGTTCCAAGTATTGAGTTCTATGCATGATTATTGAAATCCTTGAATTGAGTCGTTCACATCCATAATTCGGCATGAACCCTATTTTAAGAAGTTTTTTTACAAATTGTTTTAACACTTGTTTTAAAGACTTGAGCACTGAGTTGAGGAAGAGTAGAGCTGAGATCATTTTCTTTAAAATGATATAGGGGAACTAAGTATTTTCAAGAGTAAATATATTTATATTTAAGATGAGAGGAAACTCAGATTTCCAAAAGAGTTTTGAGTAGTTTGAGTACCATCTCTTTTAAGAGAGATTTTTGAGTAATAATCTTAAAACACAGAAAGAGTTGTGTTTTTTAAACATATGAGCTAGTATCTTTTGGGAGTAGTATTGAGCATCGATATGGAGGAGACATAATACAACTCACATCCCCCATAAACCATGTAGCCAATATGGGTAGAAAGAGTCATGCTTTTTAGATGATTCCTTAATACTTTTTAGCATAGACTAGTGGATGCACTTATTAGTAGGTTCTATACCCCGACAAAGTATAGGATAATTCTGACAGCGTAGGCTAGACATTTTATCATCACATAGCTCATAGTGATGGTTGTCGGTTATAGAATCTCCTACAGAGTTATATTGTATTTTTATATACAAATTGAGTTATTATTCTATTCTTCAATACAATTGAGTTATTATCTACTGTTTAAAAAGTTTTCCATATATTGCATATTTTATTATTGCTCTATCCTTGAGTATCTTGTGTCGAGTATCTTGAGTTGAGTATCATATCTTTGAGTTGAGTTTCTAATCTTTGAGTTGAGTATCTTATTCTTGAGTTGAGTTTAGTTTAGTGAGTCGAGAAGAGGTAAGTATGTTTCCTTTTTATCAAGTTCAAGCTTATGTTTATGCTTTAGAATTCCCCTTACACGCTCGTACATTCCATGTACTGAGCCATTTGGTCTACATCATTTCATGATGTAGATACAGGTATTCAAGATCATCAACATGCATTTCATTGAGGTCATGTGATATTCCAGTCAGCTTTGGTGAGCCTTCATATATTCCGGAGGACTTTACCTTTACCTTACAATTAGTAGTTTTGAGATGTCGTGGGTACTGTCCTGATATCTTTCTGTATTAGTAGAGGCTTCATAGATAGACACAATGGAAGAGTTTTCTGTATTTACTTTCTTTTGAGTATTGTTTAGACTTTCTTAAAGTTCACTATTGGAGTTCAATGAATTTAATTCAGTTTTAAGCTTATGTATGCTTGAGTTAGTCTTCCACTTGTAGCCAGTTAGGATGAGGGTTCGCTTGGGGACCAATAATTGTTTTCGAGTACCGGCCACGTCTAGGGTGTAGGCTCGGATCGTGACACACTTGGTATCATAGCACATAGTTCAAGTGTCCTAGGGTGTCTATGAATCCATGTCAGTAGGTTCTTATTTATGGTTGTGAGGGGCCCACTTCTATAAATGAGGGACTACAAACATTTTAGAAAAGTTTCACTTCTTTCATACTCTAAATCGTACAATAGATATATGTCATAGAGACTTATTCTAACTTGTGTGTTCTTATATCTATTTGACTACCTCTCATACTAGAGGTGGTTGAAAAGCAAAGTCATTTTTTTACTGATGAGTTTCTCTTAGCAAAGTCTTGAGGAAGTCACGAGACTCCAAAAGGGCTTGAGAGAAGCCCATGAGTGATTTAAGTATTGAGTTTCGAAGGAATGCACTCATGTTCATGTGAATCGTGCGTTCAAGCTAAAAACGAGTTGTACTCTCTTCTCTAAGCCCTGTTTCAACTGAGATCCTTATGAGGAAGTATGTTTAGAGCATGGGTAGTATTTTCATCCCGAAAAGGTAGTATGAGTTATGAGATTATAAGTAGTAGTAGTAAGAGTGCCCAAAGTTAGAGAAAAGTATGCAGAGGTTCAGTAATCAAAGGAAATGAGATAGTGATGGGGCAAATTATGTTATTGCAATCATGCACCCAGTTAGTTATAAGTGATGAGTTCCTTTATGATTGGAATAAGGAGTAATAATGTTGTAGAGAGTTCTCGATAGAAGGAAGAGGAATAGTTACTAGTCATGATGAGATAGAGTATATTTTAACCAAAATAGAGATGATGTCGATGTGCCATCGTTTTAAAGAAGACTAAATTCATGTGTTGAATAAGAGAATAGAGTATTCATGAAGTGATAGATCTAAGCTAGGCTTATGATTTGTTTGAGAGGGTCATGATGTTCAGGAGGTTATAGAAATGATTTAGTAATGAGGTATAGTAAGTGGGCAAATAGTACTTAAGTTGTGAAAAAGGGATGTAGACCAGTTTAGAGATGATGGAATAGGTCCATAGCTTCCAAGTGTCAGCTTTAGACCTAATGGGGAGATGATAAGATGAGAAATCAAGTTAAGTGTTGAGAATAAGATAGTAATGAGCTCAAAGAGTATGGGAGATAGCTTTTCAGAGGTCCTTTTAGTAGTGGAGTGATGTTAGAAGGAGAAGATTAATGTTCTTATCGTGATAATTATGGTGTGATTATTCCATCTAAAGTTATAAATAAGGAGGAAGAGCAGGATGAGGTTTTACTATGAGAAATAGCTAAACGAGAGCCCTTAGTTGGTTTCGAATAGTAATGCGGGCAATTCTAGTTGGTATTGCAGAGATGATAAGAGTAACCCCATTCCATTTCCAGTTCAACCATCATTCTAGGAAGAATGATCCCAAAAGGGGGATATTGTAACACCCAGAATTTTTTTGAACCAAGACTTGAACTGTCACTCCCCGAGCCTACACCCTGGGCAGGACTGGCACTCGAGAACCATTGCTGGCTCCAAGCGAACCCTTGGCTAGACTTACTTACTCATCAGAAGACTTAAACATTAGAAAATATAACTCATGCATAACTTAAGAAATAATAGTTTTGCCAAAATGGCAACTCAGTCTTTAAACAACATCTGAATGATAATGTAAAGACAACTGAACTACTAATTGTCTATGAAGCCTCTAAAACAAGGAGGGATGTCGGGACAAGACCTCGATCATCCTAACAATAAAATACTGAAAACAAAGTAAAAGGAGTCCTCCAGAATGTAAGGAGGCTCACTAACAGACTCCAAGTGCTCAACTGGATCAACGAGGCACTACGTGCTGATCCTGGTTACCTGCGTCTGCATCATAATACGATGCAAGCCAACTGGCATCAATACATTGAATGTATGAGTATGCGAGTTGGAATGCTAAAAACAACTTAAGCTTGAAAAGAATCTGAAAGGAACTGAAGAACTTACCGGTTCAACTCAACTCAATATAACTGAACTCATTTCAATATAAAGCAGTTTAAAAATAAGTGCAATATAAGGAAAAGTTGTTTAAAACATGATGTCAACTCTGTGTATTTAGAAATACAATAATAACTCTGTATGTATGCAAAAATACAATATGAACTCCATTTGTATATAAAAAAATACAAAATACTATTGTGGAAGTTTCTCTAACCGACAATCATCACTTAAGAGCTATAATGATGATACAACATTTTACCTCACGCTGCCAAGGACCGTCCTATACCTTGTCGGGGGTATAGAACCTAACTCACTAAGTGGATCCACCAGTCTATGCTAAAAAGCACTAAAGGAATCATCTAAAAAGTATGACCCTTTTCTACCCATGGTGGCTACATGGTTTATGGGGGCTGTGAGTTGTCTGAACTCTCCCCCATATCGGTGCTCAATACTACTCCCAAAAATATAATATTAGCTCTTACGTTTAAAAACATACTTCTTTCTATGATTTGAGATTAGTGCTAAAAAACTTAGCTCAAAGGCTATCTTGGAATTCACAGTTTCCTCTCTTGCTTCATTTAGAAACTGATTACTCTTTTCTGAAAACTAGCCCGAAGGGTCCTTAGAAATCGAGGTTTCCTTTCTTGTTTAAATGCGAAAACATTTAAAACCCTTCGGGAATACATAACCTCCATATACTTTTGAAGAAATGAACTTCAACGTTACACTTTACTGAACTCAAAACTTAAGTCTTAAAACAAAGTTAAAACGTTTGCAAAAGACTTTTGGAAAACTTTATGAACTTCTCTTAACTTGACTCTTGACTTGACTCTTAACTTTACTTGAATTGAATTTATGGATTCAAGGATGTGATTTGTGATCGGAAATATCTCATGATGTTTAGGAACGAATTTAGATAGTTAAACATGAGAAAGGACCAAAAATCAATATCTGAGGGTGGGTCCGCGACGTGGAGAAGCATTTAAATTTTGGTTTCGAAAATAACTTTTGAGGCAGAATGGCCCGTGACCGCTCCGCGACGCGAAACGACTTTTTCCAAATCTGGGGACTAGCTCTGCGACGCGGAGGCACTGTCAAATTTCGACCGACGAAATTTCTTTTTCGTTTTCCAGCTCTAAACCCTCTAAATTCCAATGGTTCTTTCCCCAAACAATTAGAATCATCTATACCCTCAATATACATCAGATTCCACTCGAAAACACAACTAAAAATGTGAATCAATCCCAAGCAACTTCAATAACACAATCCACAATGATTCAAACGAACTTTATCAAGAATTTTAGGGATTTACTTTCAAATCAATATACTTTGCTGAAATTGAATCAAGTTTGGTGCGTGGGTGAACTAACCCAATGCTAGGTGACCTCACATACCTTGTAGGGATCTCCCCCGACGAAATCCACAAGCTAAACTCGACGATCTTGACGAATCTTACTTCTCTTCTCCTTTCTCCTCTTCTTTTCTCTCTTCTCCAAGCCCTAGCGTATTTTGGTAAAAGCGTAAAACTGATCTAATTCTGTTTAGACCTAAACTTAATTACCAAAAATGAAATCTAATAATTGGGCAAGGAAAAGACCAAACTACCCTTTAAAAATCCGGATTGGACATTTCCTTATTTGAACAGCCCAACTTCCAATGGGAGTATCTCACTCATACGAACTCGGATTCGCGCAACCTGGCGGCGTTGGAAAGATCGTTCGAAGAGCTTTCCAACCATACCTGGAAGTACACCTAAATAATCTTGAGCTAGGACTTACATCTGTTTGAAGTTGACCAAAAACTCACTATTTCCTAACTTGAGTAAATTTCCAGACTTTTCCTTCTTTCAAAAAATGACTATTTCCAATTATTGGCTTCTTCCTATTTATTTCAAATTGTGAGATGTTACACGAACCATCCTTTGTTGTGAGTAAGATTCTACCGATGAATTTAAAATTTTCTTAAGTTTTAAGATCGCTAGATGTAGCACCTTGAGTTCCAAAAAGAATTGAAGAGAATTCATTCAGGTCAGTCCTTAGTTCTTTCAAGTTTTGGGTCAACTTCAAATGACCATAACTTTTAGCACAGAATGAGTTAGGAGACCCATAAGATATCAAATGAAAGATATCTCAGTCCTCTTTCCAACACCACTGAGTTTGCTAATTTTCAAGCTCGTATGAGGGAGATATGCCTTTTAGAACTCAGGCTGTCCATTTAAGGAAAATTACCCAAAAATAGGACGGGTATTTTAGTCTTTTCCTTACCCCCACTTATTCTAAACACGAATTACACCCAATTAAGGGTCCAAACTGATCATAATCAATTTAATTCATCCCCAAAAGAGTTTAGGGTTTTAGACAGAAGATTCAAGAGGAGAAAAAGTTCAAAGTTTCAAGCGTTCGTTCACGAAATTCAAGATTTTGCGAAGAACCTAGTTCTTTGAGGTTTGTAAGCTTCCATAATGTTGGGTTTGTTCACCCACACGTCAATCATGAGTTTCTTTTGCAAATATATCCATAAATATTGAGCAATTTAATTTCTTGATGAGTTTTTGATAAGTCTTCTTGAAGTTTCCTTATCGATTAAGTTTTGATGTAAGATTTTACTTGGGTCAACTTCTAACGACCATATCTCTTAGAATATAAAGAGTTACATGGCCCATAATCAATCAAATGAAAGGTATTTGAATCTACTATCCAACGCCACTAATTTCGCGTCAATCTAATTTCTGAGTAAAAAGTTATGATCATCTTAGTAACCTGATACAATGCTGTTACGAATTAGCCGACGGGAAAATATTAAAAAGGGTCGTTTTTGTATTTTTACCTCTAAGAAACCCTAAACGAATTTTTTGACTAATAAAAAGCTCAAAACAATCAGATTTTCATCTTTTAATCCATCATTCTCTTCTCTCTCAAACCCTTGGGTAAAACCCTTAGGAAAAATCAAAGTAGAAGACTCCATTCAATATTCTTTCAATCTTTTTCAAGATTCTTATTCAATGTAAGTCTTTCTCCAAGAATTCTATTATTTTCAACTCAAATTCCTCCATACAATTATGAATCACTAATGAAAATCATAATTCTTGGTTATAGAGATTTCAAGAAACTAATTCAAGAATCTCAAGAAAGGTTTTCTTGATAGGTTACCTTCAAGCTAGGGTTTCAAGGCTTCTAATCAAGTTCTTCTTCAAGTACCTTGTTCTTTCAGGTATGTAAGTCTATCATAGTGTTGGACTAGTTCGTCCTCAAGCTCTACATCTTCTTTCAAATTAGTAAAAGAGAAATCTAGGATTCTACCCCTAGATTTAAGTATTCTTAAGATAAGTTGATTTGAGTTCTTGAGTTCATGGTTCTTTTAAAAATTATATTCCTAATTATTGAGTTTTTATATTTTTATTGAGATCCTTGAGTTGATTTATTCATGTCTATAATTCAGCATGAACCCTATTTTTGAGTTATAAATCTTGAGAAGTTTTTCAAAGTCAACACTTGAGTTTTAAACTGAGTTTTGAGGAAGTAAGTATGGGAATGAGAAGAGTTGCATACATGAGTTTCATATTGTTATTTAGATCCTTGAGTCGAGTCATTCATGACAAAAAAATCCATATGAACTGCATCAGTTGAGTATCTTTCAGAGGAGTATTAGTATCTTCAAGTTCTAAGTCTTGAGTATTGAGTTCCTAATCATTTTGGAATTATATTCCTAATCATTGGGATACTACATGTTACCAATGAAGGTCCTTGAGTTGAGTAGTTCATGCCCATAATTCCGCATGAGCCCTATGAGTCGAGCAGTCTTGAGATGAGAGGTACCATTGAGTCCTTGAGTTTAGTAGTTCATGCCCATAATTCCGCATGAACCCTCCGAGTCGAGCATTCTTGAGATGAGTATTATCATTGACTCCTTGAGTTTTGGAGTTGTTGAGTTTCCAAGTATTGAGTTCTATACATGGTTATTGAAAACCTTGAATTGAGTCGTTCACATCCATAATTCGGCATGAACCCTATTTTAAGAAGTCTTTTTACAAACTATTTTAAAACTTGTTTTAAGGACTTGAGCACTGAGTTGAGGAAGAGTAGAGTTGAGTTCATTTTCTTTAAAATGATATAGGGAAACTAAGTATTCCTAAGAGTAAATATTTTTACATTTAAGATGAGAGGAAACTGAGATTTCCAAATGAGTTTTGAGCAGTTTGAGTACCATCTCTTTTAAGAGAAAGATTTTTTGAGTAATAAATCTCAAAAACACAGAAAGAGTTTATGTTTTTAAACATATGAGTTAGTATATTTTTGGGAGTAGTATTGAGCACCAATATAGGGGAGAGTTCATACAACTCACAGCCCCCATAAACCATGTAGCCAACGTGGGTACAAAGGGTCATACTTTTTAGATGATTTCTTAATATTTTTAGCATAGACTAGTGGATCCACTTAGTAGTAGGTTCTATACCCCGACAAAGTATAGGAAAGTTTTGGCAGCGTGGGAAGACACTATATCATCACAGAGCTCATAATGATGGTTGTCGGTTTGAGAATCTCCCACATAGTTATATTGTATTTTTATATACAAATTGAGTTATTATTGTATTCTTCAATACAATTATCTAATGTTTTAATTTTTTTTACATATATTGCATCTTTTATTGTTGTTTTATCCTTGAGTATCTTGAGTTGAGTACCTTTGAGTTGAGTATCATTTCTTTGAGTTGAGTTTCTAATCTTGAGTTGAGTATCTTATTCTTGAGTTGAGTTTAGTTGAGTGAGTTAAGAAGAGGTAAGTATGTTTCCTTTTTATTAAGTTCAAGATTATGTTTTTGCTTTAGAATTATCCTTACATGGTCGTACATTCCATGTACTAAGCCATTTGGCCTACATCATTTCATGATACATATACATGTATTTAGAATCATCAACAAGAATTTCGTTGAGGTCATGTGATATTCCAGTCAGCTTTGGTGAGCCTTCTTATATTTCGGAGGACTTTACCTTACAGTTAGTAGTTTTGAGATATCGCAGGTCTTGTCCCGATATCTTTCTGTAATAAGAGAGGCTTCATAGATAGACAGAGTTGAAGAGTTTTCTGTATTTACTTTCTTTTGAGGATTGTTCAGACTTTCTTAAAGTTCACTATTGGAGTTCAATGAATTTAATTCAATTTTAAGCTTATGTATGCTTGAGTTAGTCTTCCTCTTGTAGCCAACCAGGATGAGGGTTCGCTTGGGGACCATCAATGGTTCTTGAGTGTCGGCCACGCCAAGGGTGTAGGCTCGGGTCGTGACACCTTGTTAGATCCGAAATTTTGTTAAATCATCAAAACTTCAAATCAACTTAAAACAACAAGGATATTCAAAAATTTTACATTGGCTTTGTTGAGTCGTATGGAGTGATCTTATTGGGATTAGCTATAACGCTCTGTGTCAATCGTTATTGGAGAAATGCATTGTTTAGGATGATAGAGGCATTGGTGTTTTATTCTTACTATTTTCTTTTGGACAACGTTGTTACACCCGTCAAGAGTAGATTGTGCAGGAATGTTGGTTATGTAGTTGTTTTAAAATTTTTGGTGTATGTCTATCACTATTATTATGATGTCTGTTTGGAGTTTCTGTTAGTGAAAAATTACAAAATAACAGAATTACAAGATTACAATTGAAAACAAAATGAAGAAAATCAATCTCTTCCGGCTGAGGCGCGGATATCTCGCTCTCTTTAAGGAGATTCAAGTCCACTGCAACAAATGTTTTCACCGGTCCAGCAATAGTCCTCTTGACTTGTCCCCTCTAGGATACAACAGCCTAATCACAAAATATAACTCAACAACTCTGGACAAGAGTTGAGTCCAAACCTCTAAAAAAGAACACCTCTCTTCAACTAATAAGAACTCTCTTTTTTGACAAACTTTATGCATTCTATATTTATCTTGTGTGCAAACCAAATGAAGATCACCACTATTTATAGTTGGGGATGTCTTCCTAGCAATCAATAGGAAGATAATGAGGTAGTAAATAGTGAAGATAAATGGCCTAGAGGTTACATAGGTTACAAATAATAATGGAGGAATAATAATGGTGTGGACAACAAATGCACCAACGTGCAAATGAAGAACTGCCTAAGATTGTTGACCACAACGTTCACAGGAACGTTATATGACTTATGTCTTCTGCCAATAAAGACAAAACAATTGGCATTAACATGACCAATAAAAAATGGCAATTAGGCAGCATTAAGTCACAACTAAAAGAGCTACTTTAATATAAAATAATATTAAAATGCTTCATAACCAACAATCCCCACTCATTTTAATATTAGATAAGAGAGTCCATCAGCTGAAAAAAGACTACTATGCATAATGTTTGCATTGAACCTCCACTTAGTGAAACAGTAACTTTTACTCCAGAGTCGTAGTGATCTCAAACTTTAACTATGACTGCTTAAGGGAAATAAAATATCATTGTCCACTCATAATAATCAAGGTGTTGACAAGAGCTTTAAAGCCAGCACGTTACGGCCTTGTGCTATCCCGGTTTCATGAGTGCATTTGAGAATAAGCCCAATTCTCATAGAAATCGACCTACTTCCTCACTCACATAGGTGAAATATGTCGAAAGTTCTCCTGTAAGCTTAACACTACACCCATATGGGTTACAAATATTCATTAAGAGTTTAATCAACTCAACCTTCACAAATCACTACAGGAAACAATGCACTCACATCGCAATGAGGGAATAAAAAAGATAGTGCATATTTCACAACAAGTCATCATATGATTAATTTTTCCATTTGAACCTGGTTATAGGATCTCTAGTCCCCAGGTTGGGTTTCCTCATATATGACTCAAGGATTTATAGGCTTCAATCCCATCCCCCTCGATGTGCTCCAAACCTTTTCTCTTGTTAAGACCTTAGTAAGAGATTAGTAAGAGGATCTGCAAGATTATCACAAGATTTGACATAATCAACATTAATGGTACCATTTGTCAAATAGGATCTTACATTACTCTGTTTCCTCCTTATAGGTCTAGATTTACCGTTGTAATAATGGTTTTGAACTCTACCAATCTCAGTGGTGCTGTCACAATGAATTAAAATAGGAGGAATTGATTTTTCAAAATAAGGTATTTGAAATAATAAATCTCTCAACCAATTTGCTTCCTCACTTGCTGAAGCTAAAACAATTAGTTTAGCCTCCATGACAGAGTTAGCAATTATTGTTTGCTTTTTTTGATTTCCAACAAATAGCACCACCACCAAAAGTAAAAACATAACCAGCGGTAGAACAGGAATCACCTGATAAGGTGTTCCAATCTGCATCAGAAAAGCCTTCAAGTACAACAGGATATTTTTTATAGAACAAATCACAATTTTTTGTTCCAATTAAATATCTCATAACTCTTGTTATAGCATGCCAATGTTCATTACCTGGGTTGCTTGTAAACCTTCCAAGTACTCCTACTGCATATGCAATATCAGTCCTAGTACAATCAGTCACATATCTCAAACTTTCGATTATGCTAGCATATTCCTTTTGATTTATTACATCATTTTCACTTTCAACCGGAAATAAGTGAACACTTGAATCAAAAGGAGTTACAACATGCTTACAATAATGAAAGTTATATTTTTTCAAAATTTTCTCAACATAATGTGACCGGTCAAGCAAAATTCCATCACATGTTCTTGTTATTTTTATTCCAAGAATAACATTTGCCTCACCAAGATCTTTCATATCAATTTAGCTTCATCAATAACATTCATGTTAGAGCCAAAGATCAATAAATCATCAACATATAAGCAAATAATCACATGTGAATTATTCCAAGACTTACTATAGATGCACTTATTACACTCATTTGTTTTAAAACCATTTTCAATCATGCAA
>NW_006239520.1:255712-266548 GCF_000226075.1 Solanum tuberosum | reverse complement strand
ATATATATATAAAAGTTCGACTCTTGAGAATAATACTTGTAGTTAAAATTTTGAATACCTAATTGTTAAACAAATAAAAAACACCATCTAACGAAAAATTAAAAAGACCTAGCCAATTAATAGTATGGAATTTAAAAATATAAGTATATATATAATCTACTCATATTGCCAACCCTATTAATGCAGCCCAAAAATGGACGGCATGATTAGTGTGTGTGTGTACGACAATATTTTGGAGGAGAATTGGTTATATATTTTGTACTTCCATGTGAGGTTGTCCTACAAGCTATATTCTATATATTGACCGTTGGTTAATATTATATTTGAAAGGGTTCACCTTATTGCATATTTGAAAGGGTTCACCTTATTGCATATTTGTTCTTTTATATATGTACTTTACTACCATATACAAAACAATCATAAAGATGTGTGTTCTAATTTGAGGTCTAATCATAAAATCAATTTTCTTTAGTTCATAAATGTGGAAACTGAGACAACAGGGTTTGTTCAATAGTGTATAGTTCATAATTGCTTGGAATTAGGGGCCCTTTGCCGACAGTTATACAAGAGATATAACCATATTGTTTATACCAAATTTAGAATTATTCAAATTTAGATTCTTTCGTTTTCTCAAATGACATGCGGTTGTAATTGATCCCTACTTGTCTAAGGAAATAACTAAGCATCCAATTAAGCCCATCATTTAGACTTGTTATAGGATAGGTGTCAACAGATAATATTATACCAATATATTTTTTTTTTAAAAACATACATAAAACACTTAGTTTTAAGAAAAAATCATGAGTTCACGTGTCTTATTTTTAACATGTAAATTAACAATTTAACTTTATTTTATCCTTTAATGAAATGATATATAGTCATACAAATATATATAATTAGTTTCGTCCACAGTTTTCAAAAGTCTTTTTTAAACTACATGTCACGTCAAACTACTTATATAAATTGAGACGGAAGAAGTGTCCTTTTTTACAATTTTCAATCAAACTCATTATTGTTACTCTTCAAATGCGCATTAGGTAAATTCACTTTTATGCAATATATCGCAGTTGAAACAAAAATTATAGGATAGCAATCAAGTTGGTCGACAAGAAACTTTATAAAGTATAGTCAAAACTCAAACATATGTATGAAAATTCAAACCCACTGACTTTTAAGTTTGATTACCAAATCAGCCCAACATGTAGCACTTGAATTTTTACATATGCATTTATAGTTCTTAGTTAGTTTCCTTAAACGCTTATTCTTTTTCTCCATTGTGGGATGTTTGGTAGATAAATTATTTGGGCTGACAAGATTTGTCTGTAGGCAATCTATATTTATGGGAAGTTATCAAAATAAGATAAAAGAAGGGAGAACTCGTATCAAATGCATGGTCAACGTTATATGCACTGACATTGTGCATATTGCTTAAACTATAAGACACATGTTATTGTGTGCCACTTATCTGACAGTCCAAAAAAAAAAGAAAATTGCGTACATTCTCTACGATAAAAATAATTTTTAGTGGCAATAAATATTGATATTAATAAAGAATGCTAAAGTTTTTATCGGCATTAATTAAGTGTCATTAGAATTAATGTCGCTAAATATTTTAGGGACATATACAAAGAGTGTTAATTGTTGCTAAAAATACATATTAACAATAATATTTAAGAATTAATTGCTGCTAATGATTATTTTTGATGTAGTGATTGTGTAGAGAACTTAAATTTTAATGCAATACTATTGGGTTATATCACTACCAAATTACCTAAAATATCAAATTGTTAGTTTATCCAAAGTTTGTAACGTCAGAAAATTACCTCATACCTCAGACCTGTCTTTATTGCATAATACATCATAGATGGTTGGAGATTTCATATTGTATCCTTTGACTTCACATAGTCAATTGTGATAATTTCACTAGAGAGTAGTTCTCTAATAGTATTATTTCTACGTCTTATATGAAGAGAATTTCTATTATACATCATGTCCCCTGCTCTATCAATGGAACCTTGACTATCACAGTGAATGCATACTGGTGTCACAGATTTGGGTCAAAAAGAAATATCTTTCAACAAATTTCGGAATCATTCACCTTCTTCATCGACCTTATATAGAGCGATAAACACATATGTCATTCACCTTCGTGGACATGGCACCACGAAGCCCAAGCTCAGTGTTGAAGATCGTGCCACGGGGAGTTTAAGCTTACAGCGTTGAGGGTTCGTGGCAAGAAGCAGGGTTTCAACAGAAAGTTGTTTGAAAGTCAAGATTGAGTCACACTCGGAATAGTGGTTATTTTCTACCATTATAAATAGAACCCTTGGATACCTTTTTTAGGGTTAATCTCTTTTTGGCTTGCCACAAGACGATGAGAAAACTACATAAATAGATATCTTATTTTTTCTACTTTTATATTCTTTAATTTTGCATGTACAACACAATGCTTTACTTTACAAATTATATTTTACTCTCTCTAGTTCAATTTATAACACACTTATATAGAAGGAATTGTCATATATACCATATTAAATTTGCAAGTTCTAAATATATTGTTATGTAACAATTTTTTTATACTATATATTTCGTATACGATCAGAAAACACTTTAAAATGAAATGAAAGAAGTATAAAGTAACCCATGTTACACATTTTTAAACGCAGAAGATGCATCTAGTCCATAAAAACAAGTTTCTTATCACTATAAAAACACTGGTATTTTTCTTTTTGCTAAAAGTACCTTCTTTGTCAAATAACCATACACATCATCAAGGAAAAATATACACTTAAAAGGAAACTCTCTTCAGAAACTGGAACAAAAATGCTCAAATTATACCTTCAACTTTTTAAGAAAATTAAGTAAAATTCCACATCTCCAAATCCTTGAAGGCTTGGACGCTTCAATTACTTTTTCATCACATTCATCATGATATGATCCATCCCAAGACACTCCAAAAATAAAACTGTATTTATTTTCTTTTCTCCATTTCTAGCACTCAGGTGTATGAGTACGATCTCTTTGGGGGTCACGACAATAATCGTACACTTTATAGTTCCTTTGCACCCATTCCATTGCATCATTCTGTTGGCGGCTCAGCCCGCCGGATCTCGATGGAGAGCCAGATGGCGGGCGGCATGAAGGATTATCGTTGGTGGTGCAACCACCTATCTTGAAATTGTTGTATTTTCCGACGAATGGTTGGTACCTATTAGACATACAATTAAGTAAATTATTGTGCATCTTCTTTAATTATTTAATTAATTTTTTGGATTAGAGAATCATACAAATAAAGAATATAATTAAACCGTACTTATAATCAGCTTTGATCCTTCCATCCTCTGTAGCCCATGATGAAGCATCCCAAATGGAACCATACACATACATTGGCCTTTGTGGAAATATTGCATCACTTTTCTTTGGGTACCTTCTTATTGGAACATCGTCCACAAAAAATCTACACATCACCATTAAATAGACACGTTAGAAAAAACAAAGAGAAAAGATAGTTTTCATTTGTGTACTGGGGTCTTAATGTTTGCATTAATATAATGTTGTTAGTGAAGTATTAATTCATGTATGTGTTACTACTCCCTCCATCCCATTTTATATGAGGTAGTTTGACTCAGCACAGAGTTTAAGAAATAAAGGAAGATTTTTAAAACTTGTGGTCCAAAATGAATTATAGAAATTTGTGTAGTTGTAAATCATTTCATTAAGGGTAAAATAGATATTTTATAGTTAAATTATTATTTAATATAGAAATGTGTCATTCTTTTTTGGACTGACTAAAAAGGAAAGTAAGTCACATAAATTGAGACAGATGGAGTATTAAACTAGGGACTAAAAAGGAAAATAAGTCACATAAATTGAGACAGATGGAGTATTAAACTAGTGAATTCAGTCTAAAATAATTAAAGAAGATGGAATAAGGACGTACATTATTTCATTGGGGTTCCAAAGGATAGCATAATTATGAAAACCTTTAGTTGGATCGAACCAAAGATGAAACTGCATTTCTCTGCCAATAATATGACCATCCCCACTTCCTTTCATGTACACATTTGTTTGCAACACATATGGTTTACCTGGAGTAGTCCCAAGGAACTCAATATCAATTTCATCATGATGCCCTGGAAAGTCTTCACTGTTCGAAAGCTATAACGAAGAATTATACATATTAGAAATAACATAGTAGAACATTTTATATTTTGTATTTGAGTTAATTTTAAGATTTTTCACGTAGAAAGAAGTAATAATTCCAGCAGTGTAACCAGGTTGTAGCTTGAGAGAGGTGCCAAAATAACCAGATCGATAATCTCTTAAAGATTTAAAGCCACTCCCTGAGTTATGATCAAGCCAAATTGTTAAAGTATCTTGGTTGAGTGATTGATGTTGAGGACCCCATAAGTTTCTAAAACCTTGACTAAAATGTAAGGATCCAACTCTAGAACTAGGATAGTAGCCCGGAGAAGGCCAACCCGAACCCTCACAATTGCTTAAACAGAATAAGGAAAGCACAAGGAGAGAAACAAGTAAAACCATACTTAACAATTGCTTGAGAATGATGATGAATACTTTTGGTTTGAAATGAGAAGAAGTAGACAAGGGTATATATAAGGACATTTGAGTGGCCCCACAAAAGAAAATATATCAAGTGATAAGGAGTTGGTATATATACGTAGTGACAAAGAAGCAATTTGCTTATTACCTTTTCTTTTGTTTTGTTATCCGTAATTATTTTATTCAAGATCTAGAAAAAGTTAGTGTGTTAGGAATTTTCATTACATTTTCTCCGGTACACACCAATTCAACAAGAGAGATATGAAGTTGGATAGATCTGATTATTCATTCTAGATTAATATTCCTAGTAACGAAAAATTTAAGTATAATTTATATAAATATCGTAATGTTAAGAGCAATATTATTTCTCTACTTTTTTTAAAATTACAAAAATGTCTACATCGCTAGACTTCCAGATACATCACTGGACATCCAGATATATAGGTGAGGATGTATCAGAGAGGCGATAGGACATCCGGATACATCACTGGAATTCCGGATACATAGATGAGGGATGTATCAGAGAAAGGAGGGATGTATCAGAGAGAGGAGGGATGTATCCGAGAAGGGGATACGATGTATAAGTGTGAGGAGAGTGATGTATCGGACAGAAATTTTTGAAAAAGAATTAAATGGTAAATTTTTTTAGAAATTATAGTAAAATAAGATGCATATTTAGGTAATATTTTCCAAATTTTAAAGACCTAACCAATACTATGGATGTTTTAAAAATAAAAAAAAAGCATACCCTACTCATATCTTTGCAACCCCAAAAATGGACGGCGCTAGTGTGTATTTAGGAAGAGAATTGGTTATATAGTTTGTATTTCCATGTGAGGTTTTTTCCAATAAATGAGCTTGTGTTCACCTTGTTGATTGTTAATATGTTCTTTGATGTACTTTATATTATCGTACCAAACCATCATATAAATGCGTGTTGTACTCTCTTTTTTCATTTAGTGAAATAAGTATCTATTAATTTGCTTACTATGAAGTGAATCAGTTATATAAATATATCAACTTTTGTTCTGCCAGATTTAATGTGCACCCGGGACAAGAAATAATAACTTGTTTTGGTTAATCGTGACATAATAGCTTATATTATTTTAAAGATATAAATCAATACAACACCATTCAGTTATTTCTTCCTCATATTAATTTTTAACAAAATCAAAATTATAATCAAACCAAATGTTATAAAAAAAAAATTAAAAATGTAAAATCAAATCAAATCCAATTAAAGATCGATTGTTTATTTACTTTGAGTCAATTTAAATCGATTTGTCGCTGAACGGTGGGAAAACGAGAGAACTAATATAACTGTTACTTGGTAAGGTTATGGCATAATCCACTATTAATGTTGTTGGGGTAATTTTATATTATTATATAATCGAATTCAATTTGTTTTTAATTTGAACGTACTCCTGTCCTAATTACTTGTTCATTTATAAATTGGCACACCTATTAAGAAAACAATTATTGACATAGTAAGTTACTATTTTACCCCTATTAATTATGAAGTGAATGAATTAAAAATTTAAGATTTTTAATTTTTTTTTACCTTTTTCAAAATAATTAATTGAGCGTATAATAGATAAAAAGAAAATTGTCCTTTCTTAATTTATCAAAATGGACAAATAGTTAGGACCACACATTCAAAATTCCAAATATGCTGATCAATGATCGACGATAAATGGTACCGACGGCTTAAAGGAATAGGATTAGAGGAATACGATATTAAAGTTTGTCTATGCTAAACAAGTTGCCTCAAAATTATGTTTCAACTAATTGATTTGGTAGATTATAACTTTCAACATATCTACTAAATTGTATGTATTCACAATCAACTAGGTCAAACACCATACGTGAAAAATGATTTCTTATAATCAGTTACAAATGAATTAAAAAAATGATAATATGTCCTATATATAATATAAATTTGTATAAATATAAAAACTTAGGGAAGTGTTAAATGGCCTAAATATTTGGCTAGAATTTGGCCAGAAAATTAATAAAACTATAATCTTTTTTTTATTTTAAAACAAACTGATCTTTTTTCCATTTTTTAGTTAAAATGTATTAAAGTTAAAAGGGTAAAAATATTTAAAAAGATAAAATAACATAGATAAAATATCATTCTAGTTAAATTCTGACCAAATTTTCTAGCCAAAAAGATTTATAAAGAAAATTATTTTAAAGTACAAAAACAAGGGAAGTGTGGAAAGTTGAGACAAAAGCGTTTGTTCAATGATGTATGTAGGTACGGACATGTCCTACTTGATGAATTTCTTGGAATTATGGTTCTCTATGCCGACAGTTAAAAGGAGATTTGGCCATGATTACTATACCATATATTTTTCTTCGTCTCATTTTATATGTCATATTTTTACTTTGTATTTGTATTAAAAAATAATGTAATTTTACCCCCTCTACTCTTATTTAAATTTTTTGGAACTCAAGTTTTCAATTAATGAATATGAATTAATTTATTTTGATTAATTAATTTAACCAATGAGCATGAATCATTTACTTAACTTTTTTAAGTTGATCAAATGTATATTTTTAAGGCTAATAACTCATAAGGATAAAAAAAAAGGAACAATATGATAATTTATGCATTGATTTTATAAAATGACAAGTATTATGAACCAACTATTTATAGAAGAGGATGACATATAAAATGGGACGGAGGGAGTACTTTATTGTAATAAAATCATACCAAATTTAGAATTGTTGAATCCCTCTTTCTTGTCATCTTCTCAAAAGGAATCAAAAGACACAGGGAAAAAGGATAAATATATCTCCAAACTATAGTAAATGGTATGCATATACTCTCCGTCATAATTTTGGGACATTGGTGCATTTGCCGTTCAAAAATTAGAGCATATATGCCCTTCACTCTAACGGAAGACTAAATAGGGACACGTGACACAATCTTATCCGTTGATCCGATATTTAATATATGTCGGATCAGTGGATAAGATTATGACACGTGTATATTCGTTAGTATAAAGGGTATATATGCTCTAGTTTTTGGATGGTAGGGGCATCAATGTCTCAAAAGTATGACAGAGGGTATCTACACACCATTTACAATAGTTCAAGGGTATATTTGTCATTTTTCCCAAAGACAAATTGAAGTCTCTACATTCTTATAATCATATATAGGGATAAAAAGATTATAAGGAGGAGTTCCATTTTTTCAATGAGTTAAATAGTATAATAATATATAGAATATTTTTTTTGAATTTCATATCTAAATTATTGGGAGTAGAAAATAAAATAAAAATTAATTTTGTGGTCCTAAATTAAAATTATGTCAAATATACCAAATTATTTTTTAATATTATAGTCTTAAGCATGTCACGTGAAAACTAAAATTAAGTTATTGTAAAAAAAAATGTCATTCTTTTTCAAACCAACTAAGAATTAAAGTAGCTCATTCTTTTAGAAACAGAGGGGTAGATATTAGGATTTTAGAATATAGTGGTCAAAACAACTGAAATTTTCGGAGGAGTTACGTTGTTCAAATTTAAGTGCTCGTCTAAATGTAGTACAAATACCTCATACCTTACTGTTGAAATACAGCTTATATCAATAGTAACTCAAAAAAGATCATATCAAACATCATTATTTGACAAATTTGAGATTGAATTAGAAAATTTAGGATGTTAATTGATCCAGTTGGTCGACAAGAAACTTTATTAATTTGCGAAAAGTATAGTATATATATTCAAGCTTTTGTGCATCAAAGTATAAATAAAACCAAATTCATTGACTTTTAACTTTGATAACCAAATCAGCTCAAGTAATTTGCTATATGTAGCACTCAAATTTTCCGTCCATGGAGCCACAGTCTTGAAATTTTTTAATTGTTTTGACTTCTTTTTTTTCCCTTAAAACGATTATTCTTTTTTTCCATTGTGGGGCGTTAGGTTCGGCTGACAAGATTTGTCTGTTGGAAATAATGAAATGAGACAAATATATGTACGGAGAACTCATATTTAATGCACGGTCAATGTTTATATGCATTGGGAATGTGAACTTCTTACGCTTTCAAACTTGTCCCTAATGAAAGGAACTTTGTGACAAGTAAACAAGAATATTGATATAATTTTCTGATGGGACTAATTAAAGGAGACATTTGTATGCTTAAATTTTTTATTTATGCCATATACATATTGAAAATTTTATAAATGATATTTATAAGTGATGGAATATTAAGGTATTCAACAACGAGTTATGTACCTTGTAATTCGCAGCGAAAGTCGTTGATCTACTTCTTTGACAGGATTGCACTCAAGTCCGTCTTTGAATCACTGGGAAACAAAGATCTATTCAAAAACTAGAAGTCTTCTTCTGTGTACTGATTGATTCGTCTCAGAAACTCAATTCTTTGTTTCTTGACTGATTTTCAAACGTTTTTCCTCTCTGTATTTTTTACCTTTCCTCTCTCTGTTTTCATGCTTCACATTCCTTAGGAAAACACTCCCACTAGGAGTTTTTTAAGGAGAGGTTCAACAGTTACTTTGTAACTGTTCTGCCTTATCCATTAAAAGGATTTATCCAATTAATTATTAATTAATTAATTTGGATAAGGCATGAAACAGATTGGGTCGAGTCAGGTCGGTCCACATGGGCGATCCACGACCCAAAACTTACATCTACCACTTCGCACATGGTGGACAAGACCCAAGTCAACATTATATCAATCAGACACACAATTCATACGACAAATAGTTCGTGCAACCTGTGAGCATTAAGAGCTTACCTTTAAGGTTTTACAAGCCCTACATAAGAATTCAATCACATGACGGAAATAATTCAGTATTATTTTAAGGACACTATTACTCACAATACCCCAGACTTCATTCACTACTTCAGTAGTTACTTATTTGATCCTTCATCCTTTCAAGGATATTAACTCGAGTTCATATTTAACTTTATATACATAATTACACTCGAGTGTAATAGTCGGCTTATGTATACAAGTTGAATTGTTCATTTATTCATCTTCCCTTTCTACTCGAATCTATCTGTTTCATATCAACTGCTTTCCTAGACATGTATTGCATTGCCGAATCGCTCATGACTATTAGTAACATGCTAAAGTAGCAACACCGATTTGAAATTTCAAGAAACAGCAAAAGGTCAAAGGGTATTTCATTGAAAAAGTCATTTTAACTTTTCTGGGTCTCACACAATGAGAGAGTCAATCTCGCGACTTGTTTGACACTCTTTATTACTTTATAAAATATCACATGCTTACTACATTTGAACATAAATTCAATAGCTTTATATAGAAGAGAATATTATAACAATCAAGTCATTTTACAACACTGAAATATCATAAAATCCTACGCAAACCTAGAGCCTTAACATGTTTTTCAAACAAGTCTCTAGAGATGGCCTTCGTAAAAGGATCAACTATCATTTTACGTGTAGGAATGTATTGTAAAGTTATTTCTCCATTTGCCACTACGTCTATGACAAAGTTATACTTGATGTCAATGTGTTTGGTCTTGCTGTGATACTTAGAATCCTTCGTGTACGCGATAGCCGCTTGACTATCACAATTTAGAATCATGGGACCCTTAGAATTCTTTGCAATATTCAAATGCTCAAAGAATCTCTTTAACCAAACAGCTTCTTGTACTGTAGACGCACAAGCCACAAATTCAGATTCCATGGTTGAAAGAGTTGTGCAAGTTTTCTTCTTACTTTTCCATGAAATAGCACCACTATTTAGTAAGAAAGCATAACCGGATGTTGATTTTCTATCATCCCGGTCACCAGCCCAATCTGCATATGTATAACCTCTTATGAATAAATCAGATCCATTATAACACAATTTATGATCTGTAGTTCCCTTCAGGTATCGGAATATTCTCTTTACTACTTTCCAATCATCTCTTACGGGATTGGATTGATACCTGCTAACTAGACTTACGACATAACAAATGTATGGGTGAATACACATCATAGCATACATCAAACTCCCGACAGCACTAGAATAAGGAACTCGAGACATGTCTACCTTTTCTTTTTCAGTCTTTGGACACATTTCAAGCCTTAAAGTTTCACCCCTTGCTATAGGGGTATTCATGGATTTGCAACTATTCATTCAAAAACGTTCCAATATTTTCTTTATATAAGTTTCTTGAGATATACTCAAAAATTTCTTGGAACGATTTTTTTGGATCTTAACACCTAATATATAGTCTGCTTCACCCATATCTTTCATATCAAATGATTTTGAAAGCCATGACTTGA